>NC_068442.1:56049975-56279975 GCF_023373465.1 Oncorhynchus keta
GTAGATGTAGCTGGTCTGTCATCTTATTATAGAGACAGTAGATCTAGCTGGTCTGTCATATTATACACAGAGGCAGTAGATCTAGCTGGTATGTCATCTTATAATAGACAGTAGATCTAGCTGGTCTGTCATAATATAATAGATACAGTAGATCTAGCTGGTATGTCATCTTATAATAGAGACAGTAGATCTAGCTGGTCTGTCATATTATAATAGAGACAGTAGATCAGCTGGTCTGTCATAATATAATAGAGACAGATCTAGCTGGTCTGTCATCTTATAATCGAGACAGTAGATCTAGCTGGTCTGTCATATTATAATACAGGCAGTGATCTAGCTGGTCTGTCATATAATAATAGAGACAGTAGATCTAGCTGGTCTGTCATAATATAATAGAGACAGTAGATCCAGCTGGTCCGTCATATTATAATAGACAGTAGATCTAGCTGGTCCGTCATATTATAATAGACAGTAGATCTAGCTGGTCTGTCATATTATAATAGAGACAGTAGATCTAGCTGGCATGTCATCTTATAATAGAGACAGTAGATCTAGCTGGTCTGTCATATTATAATAGAGACAGTAGATCTAGCTGGTATGTCATATTATAATAGAGACAGTTGATCTAGCTGGTTGGTCGGTATTATAATCGAGCCAGTAGATCTAGCTGGTCTGTCTTAATTTAATATAAACAGTTGATCGAGCTGGTCTGTCATATTATAATAGAGACAGTAGATCTAGCTGGTCTGTCATAACATAATAGAGACAGTAGATCTAGCTGGTATGTCATCTTATAATAGAGACAGTCGTTCTAGCTGGTCTGTCATATTATATCAAAGACAGTAGATCTAGCTGGTCTGTCATATTATAATAGAGACAGTAGATCTAGCTGGTTCTGTCATATTATAATAGTGACAGTAGGTCTAGCTGGTCTGTCATATTATAATAGAGACAGTGGATCTAGCTTGGTGTCATATTATAATAGAGACAGTAGATCTCGCTGGTCTGTCATATTATAATAGAGACAGTAGATCTAGCTGTGGTCTGTCATATTATATTGAGACAGTAGATCTAGCTGGTCTGTCATATTATAATAGAGACAGTAGATCTAGCTGGTCTGTCATAACATAATAGAGATAGTAGATCTAGCTGGTCTGTCATAATATAATAGAGCCAGTAGATCCAGCTGGTCTGTCATATTATAATAGAGACAGTAGATCTAGCTGGTATGTCATCTTATAATAGAGACAGTCGATCTAGCTGGTCTGTCAAATTATAATAAAGACAGTAGATCTAGCTGGTCTGTCATAATATAATAGCGACAGTAGATCTAGCTGGTATGTCATCTTATAATAGAGACAGTCGATCTAGCTGGTCTGTCAAATTATAATAAAGACAGTAGATCTAGCTGGTCTGTCATAATATAATAGCGACAGTAGATCTAGCTGGTATGTCATAATATAATAGAGACAGTAGATCTAGCTGGTCTGTCATATTACATTTACATTACATTTAAGTCATTTAGCAGACGCTCTTATCCAGAGCGACTTACAAATTGGTGCATTCACCTTATGACATCCAGTAGAACAGTCACTTTACAATAGTGCATCTAAATCTTAAAGGGGGGGGGGGGTGAGAAGGATTACTTATCCTATCCTAGGTATTCCTTAAAGAGGTGGGGTTTCAGGTGTCTCCGGAAGGTGGTGATTGACTCCGCTGTCCTGGCGTCGTGAGGGAGTTTGTTCCACCATTGGGGGGCCATATTATAATAGAGACAGTAGATCTAGCTGGTATGTCATATTATAATAGAGACAGTAGATCTAGCTGGTCTGTCTTAATACAATAGAGACAGTAGATCTAGCTGGTCTGTCATAATATAATAGAGACAGTAGAACTAGCTGGTCTGTCATAATATAATAGAGACAGTAGATCGAGCTGGTCTGTCATCTTATAATAGAGACAGTAGATCTAGCTGGTCTGTCATATTATAATAGATACAGTAGATCTAGCTGGTATGTCATCTTATAATAGAGACAGTAGATCTAGCTGGTCTGTCATATTATAATAGAGACAGTAGATCTAGCTGGTCTGTCATAATATAATAGAGACAGTAGATCTAGCTGGTCTGTCATCTTATAATCGAGACAGTAGATCTAGCTGGTCTGTCATATTATAATACAGACAGTAGATCTAGCTGGTCTGTCATATAATAATAGAGACAGTAGATCTAGCTGGTCTGTCATAATATAATAGAGACAGTAGATCCAGCTGGTCCGTCATATTATAATAGACAGTAGATCTAGCTGGTCCGTCATATTATAATAGACAGTAGATCTAGCTGGTCTGTCATAATATAATAGCGACAGTAGATCTAGCTGGTATGTCATAATATAATAGAGACAGTAGATCTAGCTGGTCTGTCATATTACATTTACATTACATTTAAGTCATTTAGCAGACGCTCTTATCCAGAGCGACTTACAAATTGGTGCATTCACCTTATGACATCCAGTAGAACAGTCACTTTACAATAGTGCATCTAAATCTTAAAGGGGGTGAGAAGGATTACTTATCCTATCCTAGGTATTCCTTAAAGAGGTGGGGTTTCAGGTGTCTCCGGAAGGTGGTGATTGACTCCGCTGTCCTGGCGTCGTGAGGGAGTTTGTTCCACCATTGGGGGGCCATATTATAATAGAGACAGTAGATCTAGCTGGTATGTCATATTATAATAGAGACAGTAGATCTAGCTGGTCTGTCTTAATACAATAGAGACAGTAGATCTAGCTGGTCTGTCATAATATAATAGAGACAGTAGAACTAGCTGGTCTGTCATAATATAATAGAGACAGTAGATCGAGCTGGTCTGTCATCTTATAATAGAGACAGTAGATCTAGCTGGTCTGTCATATTATAAAAGAGACAGTAGATCTAGCTGGTCTGTCATAATATAATAGAGACAGTAGATCTAGCTGGTCTGTCATCTTATAATAGAGACAGTAGATCTAGCTGGTCTGTCATATTATAATAGAGACAGTAGATGTAGCTGGTATGTCATCTTATTATAGAGACAGTAGATCTAGCTGGTCTGTCATATTATAATAGAGGCAGTAGATCTAGCTGGTATGTCATCATATAATAGAGACAGTAGATCTAGCTGGTCTGTCATATTATAATAGATACAGTAGATCTAGCTGGTATGTCATCTTATAATAGAGACAGTAGATCTAGCTGGTCTGTCATATTATAATAGAGACAGTAGATCTAGCTGGTCTGTCATAATATAATAGAGACAGTAGATCTAGCTGGTCTGTCATCTTATAATCGAGACAGTAGATCTAGCTGGTCTGTCATATTATAATACAGACAGTAGATCTAGCTGGTCTGTCATATAATAATAGAGACAGTAGATCTAGCTGGTCTGTCATAATATAATAGAGACAGTAGATCCAGCTGGTCCGTCATATTATAATAGACAGTAGATCTAGCTGGTCCGTCATATTATAATAGACAGTAGATCTAGCTGGTCTGTCATATATAATAGAGACAGTAGATCTAGCTGGCATGTCATCTTATAATAGAGACAGTAGATCTAGCTGGTCTGTCATATTATAATAGAGACAGTAGATCTAGCTGGTATGTCATATTATAATAGAGACAGTTGATCTAGCTGGTTGGTCATATTATAATCGAGCCAGTAGATCTAGCTGGTCTGTCATAATATAATATAAACAGTTGATCGAGCTGGTCTGTCATATTATAATAGAGACAGTAGATCTAGCTGGTCTGTCATAACATAATAGAGACAGTAGATCTAGCTGGTATGTCATCTTATAATAGAGACAGTCGTTCTAGCTGGTCTGTCATATTATAATAAAGACAGTAGATCTAGCTGGTCTGTCATATTATAATAGAGACAGTAGATCGAGCTGGTCTGTCATATTATAATAGAGACAGTAGATCTAGCTGGTCTGTCATATTATAATAGTGACAGTAGGTCTAGCTGGTCTGTCATATTATAATAGAGACAGTGGATCTAGCTGGTATGTCATCTTATAATAGAGACAGTAGATCTCGCTGGTCTGTCATATTATAATAGAGACAGTAGATCTAGCTGGCATGTCATCTTATAATAGAGACAGTAGATCTAGCTGGTCTGTCATATTATAATAGAGACAGTAGATCTAGCTGGTATGTCATATTATAATAGAGACAGTAGATCTAGCTGGTATGTCATATTATAATAGAGACAGTAGATCTAGCTGGTCTGTCTTAATACAATAGAGACAGTAGATCTAGCTGGTCTGTCATAATATAATAGAGACAGTAGAACTAGCTGGTCTGTCATAATATAATAGAGACAGTAGATCGAGCTGGTCTGTCATCTTATAATAGAGACAGTAGATCTAGCTGGTCTGTCATATTATAAAGAGACAGTAGATCTAGCTGGTCTGTCATAATATAATAGAGACAGTAGATCTAGCTGGTCTGTCATCTTATAATAGAGACAGTAGATCTAGCTGGTCTGTCATAATATAATAGAGACAGTAGATCTAGCTGGTCTGTCATCTTATAATCGAGACAGTAGATCTAGCTGGTCTGTCATATTATAATAGAGGCAGTAGATCTAGCTGGTATGTCATCTTATAATAGAGACAGTAGATCTAGCTGGTCTGTCATATTATAATAGATACAGTAGATCTAGCTGGTATGTCATCTTATAATAGAGACAGTAGATCTAGCTGGTCTGTCATATTATAATAGAGACAGTAGATCTAGCTGGTCTGTCATAATATAATAGAGACAGTAGATCTAGCTGGTCTGTCATCTTATAATCGAGACAGTAGATCTAGCTGGTCTGTCATATTATAATACGGACAGTAGATCTAGCTGGTCTGTCATATAATAATAGAGACAGTAGATCTAGCTGGTCTGTCATAATATAATAGAGACAGTAGATCCAGCTGGTCCGTCATATTATAATAGACAGTAGATCTAGCTGGTCCGTCATATTATAATAGACAGTAGATCTAGCTGGTCTGTCATATTATAATAGAGACAGTAGATCTAGCTGGCATGTCATCTTATAATAGAGACAGTAGATCTAGCTGGTCTGTCATATTATAATAGAGACAGTAGATCTAGCTGGTATGTCATATTATAATAGAGACAGTAGATCTAGCTGGTTGTCATATTATAATAGAGCCAGTAGATCTAGCTGGTCTGTCTTAATATAATATAAACAGTTGATCGAGCTGGTCTGTCATATAATAATAGAGACAGTAGATCTAGCTGGTCTGTCATATTATAATAGAGACAGTAGATCTAGCTGGTCTGTCATAACATAATAGAGACAGTAGATCTAGCTGGTATGTCATCTTATAATAGAGACAGTCGTTCTAGCTGGTCTGTCATATTATAATAAAGACAGTAGATCTAGCTGGTCTGTCATATTATAATAGAGACAGTAGATCGAGCTGGTCTGTCATATTATAATAGAGACAGTAGATCTAGCTGGTCTGTCATATTATAATAGTGACAGTAGGTCTAGCTGGTCTGTCATATTATAATAGAGACAGTGGATCTAGCTGGTATGTCATCTTATAATAGAGACAGTAGATCTCGCTGGTCTGTCATATTATAATAGAGACAGTAGATCTAGCTGGTCTGTCATATTATAATAGAGACAGTAGATCTAGCTGGTCTGTCATATTATAATAGAGACAGTAGATCTAGCTGGTCTGTCATAACATAATAGAGACAGTAGATCTAGCTGGTCTGTCATAATATAATAGAGCCAGTAGATCCAGCTGGTCTGTCATATTATAATAGAGACAGTAGATCTAGCTGGTATGTCATCTTATAATAGAGACAGTCGATCTAGCTGGTCTGTCAAATTATAATAAAGACAGTAGATCTAGCTGGTCTGTCATAATATAATAGCGACAGTAGATCTAGCTGGTATGTCATCTTATAATAGAGACAGTCGATCTAGCTGGTCTGTCAAATTATAATAAAGACAGTAGATCTAGCTGGTCTGTCATAATATAATAGCGACAGTAGATCTAGCTGGTATGTCATATTATAATAGAGACAGTAGATCTAGCTGGTCTGTCATATTACATTTACATTACATTTAACAGTAGACGCTCTTATCCAGAGCGACTTACAAATTGTGCATACCTTATGACATCCAGTAGAACAGTCACTTTACAATAGTGCATCTAAATCTTAAAGGGTGGGGTCAGAAGGATTACTTATCCTATCCTAGGTATTCCTTAAAGAGGTGGGGTTTCAGGTGTCTCCGGAAGGTGGTGATTGACTCCGCTGTCCTGGCGTCGTGAGGGAGTTTGTTCCACCATGGTCTGCCATATTATAATAGAGACAGTAGATCTAGCTGGTATGTCATATTATAATAGAGACAGTAGATCTAGCTGGTCTGTCTTAATACAATAGAGACAGTAGATCTAGCTGGTCTGTCATAATATAATAGAGACAGTAGAACTAGCTGGTCTGTCATAATATAATAGAGACAGTAGATCGAGCTGGTCTGTCATCTTATAATAGAGACAGTAGATCTAGCTGGTCTGTCATATTATAATAGAGACAGTAGATCTAGCTGGTATGTCATCTTATAATAGAGACAGTAGATCTAGCTGGTCTGTCATATTATAATAGAGACAGTAGATCTAGCTGGTCTGTCATAATATAATAGAGACAGTAGATCTAGCTGGTCTGTCATCTTATAATCGAGACAGTAGATCTAGCTGGTCTGTCATATTATAATAGAGACAGTAGATCTAGCTGGTCTGTCATATAATAATAGAGACAGTAGATCTAGCTGGTCTGTCATAATATAATAGAGACAGTAGATCCAGCTGGTCCGTCATATTATAATAGACAGTAGATCTAGCTGGTCCGTCATATTATAATAGACAGTAGATCTAGCTGGTCTGTCATAATATAATAGAGACAGTAGATCTAGCTGGTATGTCATAATATAATAGAGACAGTAGATCTAGCTGGTCTGTCATATTACATTTACATTACATTTAAGTCATTTAGCAGATCAGAGCGACTTACAAATTGGTGCATTCACCTTATGACATCCAGTAGAACAGTCACTTTACAATAGTGCATCTAAATCTTAAAGGGGGGGGTGAGAAGGATTACTTATCCTATCCTAGGTATTCCTTAAAGAGGTGGGGTTTCAGGTGTCTCCGGAAGGTGGTGATTGACTCCGCTGTCCTGGCGTCGTGAGGGAGTTTGTTCCACCATTGGGGGGCCATATTATAATAGAGACAGTAGATCTAGCTGGTATGTCATATTATAATAGAGACAGTAGATCTAGCTGGTCTGTCTTAATACAATAGAGACAGTAGATCTAGCTGGTCTGTCATAATATAATAGAGACAGTAGAACTAGCTGGTCTGTCATAATATAATAGAGACAGTAGATCGAGCTGGTCTGTCATCTTATAATAGAGACAGTAGATCTAGCTGGTCTGTCATATTATAAAAAAGACAGTAGATCTAGCTGGTCTGTCATAATATAATAGAGACAGTAGATCTAGCTGGTCTGTCATCTTATAATAGAGACAGTAGATCTAGCTGGTCTGTCATATTATAATAGAGACAGTAGATGTAGCTGGTATGTCATCTTATTATAGAGACAGTAGATCTAGCTGGTCTGTCATATTATAATAGAGGCAGTAGATCTAGCTGGTATGTCATCTTATAATAGAGACAGTAGATCTAGCTGGTCTGTCATATTATAATAGATACAGTAGATCTAGCTGGTATGTCATCTTATAATAGAGACAGTAGATCTAGCTGGTCTGTCATATTATAATAGAGACAGTAGATCTAGCTGGTCTGTCATAATATAATAGAGACAGTAGATCTAGCTGGTCTGTCATCTTATAATCGAGACAGTAGATCTAGCTGGTCTGTCATATTATAATACAGACAGTAGATCTAGCTGGTCTGTCATATAATAATAGAGACAGTAGATCTAGCTGGTCTGTCATAATATAATAGAGACAGTAGATCCAGCTGGTCCGTCATATTATAATAGACAGTAGATCTAGCTGGTCCGTCATATTATAATAGACAGTAGATCTAGCTGGTCTGTCATATTATAATAGAGACAGTAGATCTAGCTGGCATGTCATCTTATAATAGAGACAGTAGATCTAGCTGGTCTGTCATATTATAATAGAGACAGTAGATCTAGCTGGTATGTCATATTATAATAGAGACAGTTGATCTAGCTGGTTGGTCATATTATAATCGAGCCAGTAGATCTAGCTGGTCTGTCTTAATATAATATAAACAGTTGATCGAGCTGGTCTGTCATATTATAATAGAGACAGTAGATCTAGCTGGTCTGTCATAACATAATAGAGACAGTAGATCTAGCTGGTATGTCATCTTATAATAGAGACAGTCGTTCTAGCTGGTCTGTCATATTATAATAAAGACAGTAGATCTAGCTGGTCTGTCATATTATAATAGAGACAGTAGATCGAGCTGGTCTGTCATATTATAATAGAGACAGTAGATCTAGCTGGTCTGTCATATTATAATAGTGACAGTAGGTCTAGCTGGTCTGTCATATTATAATAGAGACAGTGGATCTAGCTGGTATGTCATCTTATAATAGAGACAGTAGATCTCGCTGGTCTGTCATATTATAATAGAGACCGTAGACCTAGCTGGTCTGTCATAATATAATAGAGACAGTAGATCTAGCTGGTCTGTCATATTATAATAGAGACAGTAGATCTAGCTGGTCTGTCATAACATAATAGAGACAGTAGATCTCGCTGGTCTGTCATATTATAATAGAGACCGTAGACCTAGCGGGTCTGTCATAATATAATAGAGACAGTAGATCTAGCTGGTATGTCATCTTATAATAGAGACAGTAGATCTAGCTGGTCTGTCATAATATAATAGAGACAGTAGATCTAGCTGGTCTGTCATATTATAATAGAGACAGTAGATCTAGCTGGTCTGTCATATTATAATAGAGACAGTAGATCTAGCTGGTCTGTCATATTATAATAGAGACAGTAGATCTAGCTGGTCTGTCATGTTATAATAGAGACAGTAGATCTAGCTGGTATGTCATATTATAATAGAGACAGTTGATCTAGCTGGTTGTCATATTATAATAGAGACAGTAGATCTAGCTGGTCTGTCATTAATATAATATAAACAGTAGATCTCGCTGGTCTGTCATATTATAATAGAGACAGTAGATCGAGCTAGTCTGTCATAACATAATAGAGACAGTAGATCTAGCTGGTATGTCATCTTATAATAGAGACAGTCGTTCTAGCTGGTCTGTCATATTATAATAAAGACGGTAGATCTAGCTGGTCTGTCATATTATAATAGAGACAGTAGATCTAGCTGGTATGTCATATTATAATAGAGACAGTAGATCTAGCTGGTCTGTCATATTATAATAGAGACAGTAGATCTAGCTGGTCTGTCATATTATAATAGAGACAGTAGATCTAGCTGGTCTGTCATATTATAATAGACAGTAGATCTAGCTGGTCTGTCATATTATAATAGACAGTAGATCTAGCTGGTCTGTCATATTATAATAGAGACAGTAGATCTAGCTGGCATGTCATCTTATAATAGAGACAGTAGATCTAGCTGGTCTGTCATATTATAATAGAGACAGTAGATCTAGATGGTATGTCATATTATAATAGAGACAGTAGATCTAGCTGGCATGTCATCTTATAATAGAGACAGTAGATCTAGCTGGTCTGTCATGTTATAATAGAGACAGTAGATCTAGCTGGTATGTCATATTATAATAGAGACAGTTGATCTAGCTGGTTGGTCATATTATAATCGAGCCAGTAGATCTAGCTGGTCTGTCTTAATATAATATAAACAGTTGATCGAGCTGGTCTGTCATATTATAATAGAGACAGTAGATCTAGCTGGTCTGTCATAACATAATAGAGACAGTAGATCTAGCTGGTATGTCATCTTATAATAGAGACAGTCATTCTAGCTGGTCTGTCATATTATAATAAAGACAGTAGATCTAGCTGGTCTGTCATAATATAATAGAGACAGTAGATCTAGCTGGTCTGTAATATTATAATAGAGACAGCAGATCTAGATGGTCTGTCATAATACAATAGAGACAGTTGTCCCGTTCTGACCTTAGTTCCTTTGTTTTCAGTCTTTGCTTGTTTGCGAGATGGGAGCGAGATCTGGACTAGGTCACAACTTGGGAGGAGATAGACAGGTGTCGGTCGACCCAGGGAGAGTGCCGGAGCCCGCCTGGAATTCTCTGGAGCAGTGTGAGGAGGGATACCGGCGAATGGAGTTGGCAAGGCTATCAAGGAAGCCCGAGAGGCAGCCCCAAAAATTTATCGGGGGAGGCACACGGGGAGTGTGGCGAAGGCAGGTAGGAGACCTGCGCCAACTTCCCGTGCTTACCGGAGAGTGAGAGGGACCGGGCAGGCACCGTGTTATACCGTGAGGGGCACGGTGTCCCCGGTGCGTGTGCATAGCCCGGTGCGGTACATGCCAGCTCCTCGTATCGGCCGGGCTAGTCTGGGCCAGGTGCCATGAAGCCAGTGAAATCTGGTCTCCAGTGAGTCTCCTCGGGCCGGTGTACATGGCACCAACCCTACGCATGGTGTCCCCGGTTCGCCAGCACAGCCCAGTGCGGGCTATTCCACCTCACCGCACTGGCTTGGCTACGGGGAGCATTCAACCAGGTAGGTTTGGGCAGGCTCGGTGCTCGAGACCTCCTATGCGCCTTCACGGTCCAATCTATCCGGTGCCACCTCCACGTACCAGACCTCTGGTGGCAGCCCCCCGCACCAGGCTGTCTCTCGGCCTTCTGCCTACAGGTGCTCCATCCTGTCCAGCGCTGCCAGAGCCTTCCTTCTCTCCAGCGCTGCCAGAACCTTCCTCCTCTCCAGCGCTGCCAGAGCCTTCCTCCTCTCCAGCGCTGCCAGAGCCTTCCTCCTCTCCAGCGCTGCCAGAGCCTTCCTCCTCTCCAGCGCTGCCAGAGTCTCCCATCTGTCCTGAGCTGCCAGAGTCTCCCATCTGTCCTGAGCTGCCAGTCTCCAGTCTGTCCTGAGCGTGTATTGTGTATTTATAACACTTGGATGATGAACTTCTTTCAATAAAGTGTTTAAAATTCTCTACTGGTTGAAATTAAGTCTCTCATTTGATGAAATACTACACCTCTCATGTGTTTATCAGATCAATACAGATGAAGGAAACTACATACTGCGATGAACCGGTTTTAGAGTATTTAGATGATGCCTTGGAAGTGTAGTGTACTGTGTAAAAAAATATATATATTTCTGTATATATGAACTACAAATCAGCCTCTAACTAGTTAAATCATGTTTCTAGTCTATTGCATAGTTAGTGTAACCACTGATGTCCCAGGACCAAGATTGGTAGACACTGTTGAAGTGCATAATTCTAATACATTCACTGTTTCACAAGACGACAGCCTGGTTTGCTGGTTGTTTCAGGAGTCCCTAAAACACGAAATAAACAGAATTACAATTTCATACTCATGTCACAATACCCATAAAGCTAGCCAGCTAGTTGGCTAATGTTAGCTAGTCAGCTAGCTTTGTTAAATCGCAATTTTTTGGAAATGAACTTCATGACAAAAAAGTATGCCTAATTATTTGTCTCTTCATTAACATATTCCTGTAAACTGTATTTTTTTTGCATGATTAGTTACGATGTTACATTTGCTTCCATCCTAGTATTTTTGTCAGCCATCTTTGCTGAAAAAAAGTATCCAGCCTTGGGTCGCACAGCGTCAAATTCATCATGGGAACCACCAGATATTATTGGTCATCGCCCAGGGGTCGGCGGCTGGTGATTTAAGTTATTTTTTCACAATATTTTTCACCGCCTCCCACGCCACCTTTGCACCGCCAAAAGGTCCTCTCCACTTTCCTTCCATTGAAATGAATAATAGGTGTTTCACTGCGCGGCCCCTTGTGCAATTGTACATGGGCTGTACGTTGTGGCAGTGCTTCTACACCCCCTGCATGTACAAAAAGTAGTTCAGTAGATTTTGTGCGTATCTGTGTGCTTTAATTTGTGTGAAAATATAAATTTTCGTGCAACTTTATTCATAGGAAAAACTAATTTGGGGGGCAAACTTCAGAGCAATCTTTTGAAAGTTAGTGCAGCAATGCATTTTGGGCAATGGTGTTCTACCCTGCTTTTAATTGTCACCCACATTTATTTATATAGAAAAGCCTTATGTTTTATTTTTTATTAATGGCAATTCTGATTCCTACGGTTGTTTTCATACTTTGGGATATTGGTGCTATGTCGGATTTGATGAGGGTTGCCAGATTGGAGCAAAAAATCTGAATTTGTCTTTTTTTTGTGGTATCGATGAAGGTATTTGATTGGGTGAGCTGATATAACTTGTATTATAGGGCTGTGAAACCCATAGCCGAATGGCTTCAGACTGAGCATTTCTCACCATTTATTTACGGAGAGCATTTTCCATTTTATAGCAGGCAGTGTTAATTTATTTACAGTAGTGTGTTGATTAGTTATTGCTTTCTTCAGTGGAAATACAGAATATGTATAAAAATGCCAAATATACCAAAAGCTAAAAGACTATTTAACCATGTTAAATCATTACTGAAACATGAAAACTACAAACATTTAACCAGTTGAAGATAATGAATACATGACAACTAGATACAAATATTTAATTAAAAAATATTCATACAAAAGACAAGAGTTAGCTATAACATGAATGGAGGTGTGTATGTATGTATTATGGAGTACATTAACCTTCCGGTTACTAGTCCAACGCTCTAACCACTAGGCTACGCTGCCGCCCCATGTATGTATGTATTATGGAGTACATTATAATGTCCCATCATAAAATGTATTAAAATACCTTCATAAAATACCACAACAAAAAATAAAACAGAAAAACCTGTATTTTTTTCTCCAATCTGACCACCCTCAGAACATTTGACATAGCCTTGTATAAAATGCATTATGAAAGAAATGGTGTAATGTACACAAACAAGTTGTCACGCCCTGGTCGAAGTATTTTGTGTTTTTCTTTATGTATTTGGTCAGGCCAGGGTGTGACTTGGGTTTTTGTATGTGGTGTGTAGCTTAGTGGGATTGTAGCTTAGTGGGATTGTAGCTTAGTGGGGTGTTCTAGGAGAGTCTATGGCTGTCTGAAGTGGTTCTCAATCAGAGGCAGGTGTTTATCGTTGTCTCTGATTGGGAGCCATATTTAGGCAGCCATATTCTTTGGTTGTATTGTGGGTGATTGTCCTGAGTGTCCTGATGTCCTTAGTCTGTGTTAGTTTGCACCAGTTAAGGCTGTTTCGGTTTTCACTACGTTTATTGTTTTGTAGAGTTTGTGTTTTGGATTCGTGTTACGTTGTGTAAATAAACATGGATCACAATATACGCGCTGCAGTTTGGTCCGACTCTCCTTCACCATTAGAAAACCGTGACACAAGTTGAGCCTTGTATTAAATGCATCAGGTAGAAAATTGTGTAATGTAGGCTCCACGAAATATGTGTTATTAAGAAAATCGTGTAGGCCGACAGGAAAAGGACCTTTCTGACAAGAATCCCAAAGTATTAAGGGAAAAGAAGCATAGAAAACAGTATTGGGGTGAATAAAAAAACAAATCAATGTAAGGCTACTATTATACTATAATTACTTAGGTGACAACCTGGTTGATTAACAATATTGTGTTAACACGTTTGTTTTTTATAAACTCAGCAAAAAAAAGAAACCTCCCTTTTTCAGGTCCCTGTCTTTCAAAGATAATTTGTAAAAATCCAAATAACTTCACAGATCTTCATTGTAAAGGGTGTAAACACTGTTTCCCATTGCTTGTTAAATGAACCATAAACAATTAATGAACATGCACCTGTGGAACGGTCGTTAAGACACTAACAGCTTACAGACGGTAGGCAATTAAGGTCAGTTGTGAAAACTTAGGACACTAAAAGAGGCCTTTCTACTGACTCCGAAAAAACGCCAAAAGAAAGATGCCCAGGATCCCTGCTCATCTGCATGAACGTGTCTTAGACATGCTGCAAGGAGGATTGCAGATGTGGCCACGGAAATAAATTGCAATGTCCGTACTGTGAGACGCCTAAGACAGCGCTACAGGGAGACAGGACTGACAGCTGATTGTCCTCGCAGTGACAGACCACGTGTAACAACACCTGCACAGGATTGGTACATCCAAACATCACACCTGCGGGACAGGTACAGGATGGCAACAACAACTGCCCGAGATACACCAGGAACACACAATCCCTCCATCAGTGCTCAGACAGAGAGGCTGGACTGAGGGCTTGTAGGTCTGTTGTAACGCAGGTCCTCACCAGACATCACTGGCAGCAACGTCGCCTATGGCCACAAACCCACCGTCGCTGGACCAGACAGGACTGGCAAAATGTGCTCTTCACTGATGAGTCGAGGTTTTGTCTCACCAGGACTGATGGTTGGATTCGTGTTTATCGTTGAAGGAATGAGCGTTACACCGAGGCCTGTACTCTGGAGCGGGATCGATTTGGAGGTGGAGGGTCCATCATGGTATGGGCCGGTGTGTCACAGCATCATCGGACTGAGCTTGTTGTCATCCTTCCTCATGTGGTACCCTTCCTGCGGGCTCATCCTGACAGCATGACAATGCCACCAGTCATACGGCTCATTCTGTGCGTGATGTCCTGCATGACAGGAATGTCAGTGTTCTGCCATTGCCAGCGAAGAGCCCGGCTCTCAATCCCACTGACCACATCTGGGACCTGTTGGATCGGATGGTGAGGGCTAGGGCCATTCCCCACAGAAATGTCCGGGAACTTGCAGGTGCCTTGGTGTAAGAGTGGGGTAACATCTCACAACAAGAATTGACAAATCTGGTGCAGTCCATGAGGAGGAGACGCACTGCAGTACTTAAAACCTCTTAGCGCACGGATCCCATCACCGTGATCAAAATTGACAACATCCTGTGATGTTGTCATCCGCGCCAAATTCAAATGACAAAATCGTAATATTAATGCAGCTGGTGGCCACATCAGATACTGACTGTTACTTTTGATTTTTACCCCCCTTTGTTCAGGGACACATTATTCCATTTCTGTTAGTCACATGTCTGTGGAACTTGTTCAGTTTATGTCTCAGTTGTTGAATCTTATGTTCATACAAATATTTACACATGTTAAGTTTGCTGAAAATAAATGCAGTTGACAGTGAGAGGACATTTACTTTTTTGATGAGTTTATAAATAAATGTGGCAAAACAAAAGGCAGGGTAGAACACCGTTGCCCAACATGCATTGCTCAAATAACTTTCAAAAGATTGTACTGAAGTTTGCCCTCCCCAAAAAAGTAATTTCCTACGAATTCAGTCACACAAAATCTGCCTAAATACTTTTTGTACATATTTGCATGAATGAAATTGTGTTTAAAAGGGATACAACTTCTCTGCCACTGGAGCACCAGAGACACATCCCAGATGGCACCCTATTCCCCTAATAGTGCACTTCTCCAGACCAGGGCCTGTAGGGATGCCCATAGGGCTCTGTTCGACTGTAGTACACCACTGTAGGGAATAGGGTGCCATTTGGGATGCAGGCCCTTTTTGTCCCTGGGCTCAACTGGAATATGGATGGTCACATTGTTCCCCAGAGAATAGATACAGTGACTTCAGAAAGTATTCATACCCCTTGACTTATTCCACATTTTCTTGTTACAGCCTGAATTCAAAATGGATTAAATATGTTTCTCACCCATTTACACACAATACCCCATAATGACATCACAATACCCCATAATGACATCACAATACCCCATAATGACGTCACAATACCCCGTAATGACGTCACAATACCCCGTAATGACGTCACAATACCCATAATGACATCACAATACCCCATAATGACATCACAATACCCCATAATGACTAAGTGTAAACAAGTTTTTAGAAATGTTTACACATTTATTGAAAATGAATTAAAAGAATATCTAATTCACATACATATTCACACCCCTGAGTCAATACATGTTACAATCATCTTTGGCAGTGATTACAGCTGTGAGTATTTTTGGGTAAGTCTCGAAGAGCTTTGCACATCTGTATAGTTCAATATTTGCCCATTATTCTTTTCAAAATTCTCCTCGACTTTCAAACCGATTTCAGTCAACTGTAGCTGCTCTGCTCAGACTTCAAACGCATCATCGGCATGTCATGTGTTGCTGACATGCTATGTTGTTGTCTTAAGTCTCTCTTTATGTAGTGTTGTCTCTTGTCATGATGTGTGTTCTGTCCTATATTATCATTTATTTTGAATCCCAGGCCCCCGTCCCCACAGGAGGCCTTTTGCCTTTTGGTAGGCCATCATTGTAAATAAGAATTTGTTCTTAACTGACTTGCCTAGTTATAAAATTAAGGTTAAAATAAATAAAAAGTTTGAGCCAAATTATGCCTCGTTCCTGGTTCTTCATGGGATGTGTGAAGTGGTATGAATCTGGGAGAACATATGCTACAATCCCACCCCTGAATCAAAATATAAATAAACAATATGACAATCTGCATACACATCTTACACATATTTTCTATCAGTTTTAAACATTTATTTTGAATTATATTGTAACAATTGTTCTTAAAACAAACAAGGTATTAAAAAATTATCACCAGAAGATCAGACAGACGGACAACGAAACAATAACTGCTGCACATACAGCATGAAAAACATCCCCCACGTGAAGGTAAGAGACAACACAGAATGATGCCTTTAAAACAAGACCAGAAGAACAGAACAGTAACAACCATGTGAACAAAACGACAGTAACAACCATGTGAACAAGACGACAGTAACAACCATATGAACAAGATGACAGTAACAACCATGTGAACAAAACGACAGTAACAACCATATGAACAAGATGACAGTAACAACCATGTGAACAAGACGACAGTAACAACCATGTGAACAAGACAACAGTAACAACCATATGAACAAGACGACAGTAACAACCATGTGAACAAAACGACAGTAACAACCATGTGAACAAGACGACAGTAACAACCATGTGAACAAGACGACAGTAACAACCATGTGAACAAGACGACAGTAACAACGACAGTAACAACCATGTGAACATGACGACAGTAACAACCATGTGAACAAGACAACAGTAACAACCATATGAACAAGACGACAGTAACAACCATATGAACAAGACGACAGTAACAACCATGTGAACAAGACAACCATGTGAACAAGACAACAGTAACAACCATATGAACAAGACGACAGTAACAACCATATGAACAAGACGACAGTAACAACCATGTGAACAAGACGACAGTAACAACCATGTGAACAAGACGACAGTAACAACCATGTGAACAAGACGACAGTAACAACCATGTGAACAAGACGACAGTAACAACCATGTGAACAAGACGACAGTAACAACCATGTGAACAAAACGACAGTAACAACCATGTGAACAAGACAACAGTGACAACCATGTGAACAAGACAACAGTAACAACCATGTGAACAAAACGACAGTAACAACCATGTGAACAAGACAACAGTGACAACCATGTGAACAAGACAACAGTAACAACCATGTGAACAAGACAACAGTGACAACCATGTGAACAAGACAACAGTAACAACCATGTGAACAAGACAACAGTGACAACCATGTGAACAAGACGACAGTAACAACCATGTGAACAAGATGACAGTAACAACCATGTGAACAAAACGACAGTAACAACCATATGAACAAAACGACAGTAACAACCATGTGAACAAAACGACAGTAACAACCATGTGAACAAAACGACAGTAACAACCATGTGAAATGTAACAGGGAAAGAGTTACAATCCTAAATCGCACCCTTTTTCACAGAACTAGAACTACACTACTATGCCCTATTCCCTATATAATGCACTTCTTTTGATAAGGACTGATCACTGATCAATTAGATCATTAGCTTAGTGTGGCGTCTAGTTGGAATAAAATCCTGCAGTACCTGCAGCACTCCAGCAACAGGGTTGTCTACCCCTGGTGTGTAGGGTCCAGGAACAGGGTTGTCTACCCCTGGTGTGTAGGGTCCAGGAACAGGGTTGTCTACCCCTGGTGTGTAGGGTCCAGGAACAGGGTTGTCTACCCCTGGTGTATAGGGTCCAGGAACAGGGTTGTCTACCCCTGGTGTGTAGGGTCCAGAAACAGGGTTGTCTACCCCTGGTGTGTAGGGTCCAGGAACAGGGTTGTCTACCCCTGGTGTGTAGGGTCCATGAACAGGGTTGTCTACCCCTGGTGTATAGGATCCAGGAACAGGGTTGTCTACCCCTGGTGTATAGGGTCCAGGAACAGGGTTGTCTACCCCTGGTGTGTAGGGTCCAGGAACAGGGTTGGTGACAGAGACAGAGGGAACAGAGAATGAGGGAACAGAGACAGACTAACCTGGGAACAGAGACAGACTAACCTGGGAACAGAGACAGACTAACCTGGGAACAGAGACAGAGTGAACCTGGGAACAGAGACAGACTAACCTGGGAACAGAGACAGACTAACCTGGGAACAGAGACAGACTAACCTGGGAACAGAGACAGACTAACCTGGGAACAGAGACAGACTAACCTGGGAACAGAGACAGACTAACCTGGGAACAGAGACAGACTAACCTGGGAACAGAGACAGACTAACCTGGGAACAGAGACAGACTAACCTGGGAACAGAGACAGACTAACCTGGGAACAGAGACAGACTAACCTGGGAACAGAGACAGACTAACCTGGGAACAGAGACAGACTAACCTGGGAACAGAGACAGACTAACCTGGGAACAGAGACAGACTAACCTGGGAACAGAGACAGACTAACCTGGGAACAGAGACAGAACAGAGACAGACTAACCTGGGAACAGAGACAGACTAACCTGGGAACAGAGACTAACCTGGGAACAGAGACAGACTAACCTGGGAACAGAGACAGACTAACCTGGGAACAGAGACAGACTAACCTGGGAACAGAGACAGACTAACCTGGGAACAGAGACAGACTAACCTGGGAACAGAGACAGACTAACCTGGGAACAGAGACAGACTAACCTGGGAACAGAGACAGACTAACCTGGGAACAGAGACAGAGGGAACAGAGACAGACTAACCTGGGAACAGAGACAGACTAACCTGGGAACAGAGACAGACTAACCTGGGAACAGAGACAGAGGGAACAGAGACAGACTAACCTGGGAACAGAGACAGACTAACCTGGGAACAGAGACAGACTAACCTGGGAACAGAGACAGACTAACCTGGGAACAGAGACAGACTAACCTGGGAACAGAGACAGACTAACCTGGGAACAGAACTAACCTGGGAACAGAGACAGACTAACCTGGGAACAGAGACAGACTAACCTGGGAACAGAGACAGACTAACCTGGGAACAGAGACAGACTAACCTGGGAACAGAGACAGACTAACCTGGGAACAGAGACAGACTAACCTGGGAACAGAGACAGACCTGGGAACAGAGACAGACTAACCTGGGAACAGAGACAGACTAACCTGGGAACAGAGACAGACTAACCTGGGAACAGAACAGACAGACTAACCTGGGAACAGAGACAGACTAACCTGGGAACAGAGACAGACTAACCTGGGAACAGAGACAGACTAACCTGGGAACAGAGACAGACTAACCTGGGAACAGAGACAGACTAACCTGGGAACAGAGACAGACTGGGAACCTGGGAACAGAGACAGACTAACCTGGGAACAGAGACAGACTAACCTGGGAACAGAGAGACAGACTAACCTGGGAACAGAGACAGACTAACCTGGGAACAGAAACAGACTAACCTGGGAACAGAGACAGACTAACCTGGGAACAGAGACAGACTAACCTGGGAACAGAGACAGACTAACCTGGGAACAGAGACAGACTAACCTGGGAACAGAGACAGACTAACCTGGGAACAGAGACAGACTAACCTGGGAACAGAGACAGACTTCACACTCCTATCCAAACAAACACAGTCAACCAAAACGCTTTAAAATGAAAAGAAATGTACTACTGCATCGTGTCTGTTTAAAAAACATTAAGAAAAACGATTCATTTATTTGTTATCCTTCTCAATTAACTGAACAATATGATGAAAATGTATGAAGAAATATATTGAATTCATCCAGTGTTAAGGCACACTTCCTGGCACATAAAGGAACATTTGATAAAGGCAGCAAACAGTCGTTTTAAAAACATCAAGAAAACCATAGACTGCTTCAAACGTCCCTGTAATTCAGGAACAAGCACTTCCTTTACGTGTATTTGGCTTAAAGAGAGCATCACAATATGGACACTGACAACACTTTGGAGATGGTTTAACTTCATCTAAACTGATTAATATAATAACGTCGAGTAACAAAAGATTTGGCTTTGGTATGGTTGCAATTAACTCTTCCATTTCAATATTCTACACCAAAGACAAACAGCATAGGAACATTATTGTTGTAAGAATGACCCATTTTACA
This sequence comes from Oncorhynchus keta, assembly GCF_023373465.1. Lineage (NCBI taxonomy): Eukaryota > Metazoa > Chordata > Actinopteri > Salmoniformes > Salmonidae > Oncorhynchus > Oncorhynchus keta. The sequence goes on from NC_068442.1 coordinate 56,070,557, forward strand.
TCAACTGTGAAAAGGTAACCATCATTCAAAAATAGTTCAAAATCCACTTCTTGGTGTATTTTATGACTTGTTACAGAGTTCTCTGCATATTGGAATGTGACAGTTGATTACATTGAGGTTAGTGTAGGAAAACTAGCATCCACTTTTGCAGCGATAATCTCAATAGCTCTAACTAAGTAACTTTTAGTTCTCAATGGTACCCTATTCCCAATGAGTCCTGGTCAAATATAGGTCACTATACAGAGAATAGGGTGCCATTTGGGACGCAATAACAGGTAACTCATAGGGCCGGGAAGACACAAGCAAGGAAGCAAAACACTAAACTAAATCTAACTTCTTTAGGAAAACAGCCATATTGTTGGAAACAAACATGTTTTCATCCAGAGTCACGTGTATTTATTTTCAAGCATACTGTTAAAGGCACATTGCTTCTGAAAAGCAGACTTCTAAACAAGCAGGTAGCATTGGCTGCATCAAGCCCTGCATCAAGCCCTGCATCAAGCCCTGCATCAAGTTCTGCATCAAGCCCCGCATCAAAAGTTCTGCATCAAGTTCTGCATCAAGCCCTGCATCAAGCCCTGCATCAAGTTCTGCATCAAGCCCTGCATCAAGTTCTGCATCAAGCCCTGCATCAAGCCCTGCATCAAGCTCTCTGCATCAAGCCCTGCATCAAGCCCTGCATCAAGTTCTGCATCAAGCCCTGCATCAAGCCCTGCATCAAGTTCTGCATCAAGCCCTGCATCAAGCCCTGCATCAAGTTCTGCATCAAGCCCTGCATCAAGCCCTGCATCAAGTTCTGCATCAAGCCCTGCATCAAGCCCTGCATCAAGTTCTGCATCAAGCCCTGCATCAAGCCCTGCATCAAGTTCTGCATCAAGCCCTGCATCAAGTTCTGCATCAAGCCCTGCATCAAGCCCTGCATCAAGTTCATCAAGTTCTGCATCAAGCCCTGCATCAAGCCCTGCATCAAGTTCTGCATCAAGCCCTGCATCAAGCCCTGCATCAAGTTCTGCATCAAGCCCTGCATCAAGCCCTGCATCAAGTTCTGCATCAAGCCCTGCATCAAGCCCTGCATCAAGCCCTGCATCAAGTCCTGCATCAAGCCCTGCATCAAGCCCTGCATCAAGCCCTGCATCAAGCCCTGCATCAAGCCCTGCATCAAGCCCTGCATCAAGTTCTGCATCAAGCCCTGCATCAAGCCCTGCATCAAGTCCTGCATCAAGTCCTGCCCACAGTACATTAAGGAGGAACACTGAAAGGCAGGAACCCGAGCGGTTAAGAGTGTTGGGCCAGTAACCGAAAGGTCGCTGGCTCGAATTGTTGTCCAGAGTTGTCCAGGGTCGCCATCATTAATGGCTGATATCCCAGGCCTTGACCACACTCTGAGGCTGTGTCTCATTAATAGCTGATATCCCAGGCCTTGACCACACTCTGAGGCTGTGTCTCATTAATGACTGATATCCCAGGCCTTGACCACACTCTGAGGCTGTGTCTCATTAATGGCTGATATCCCAGGCCTTGACCACACTCTGAGGCTGTGTCTCATTAATGGCTGATATCCCAGGCCTTGACCACACTCTGAGGCTGTGTCTCATTAATGACTGATATCCCAGGCCTTGACCACACTGTGAGGCTGTGTCTCATTAATGGCTGATATCCCAGGCCTTGACCACACTCTGAGGCTGTGTCTCATTAATGGCTGATATCCCAGGCCTTGACCACACTGTGTCTCATTAATGGCTGATATCCCAGGCCTTGACCACACTCTGAGGCTGTGTCTCATTAATGACTGATATCCCAGGCCTTGACCACACTGTGTCTCATTAATGGCTGATATCCCAGGCCTTGACCACACTCTGAGGCTGTGTCTCATTAATGGCTGATATCCCAGGCCTTGACCACACTCTGAGGCTGTGTCTCATTAATGGCTGATATCCCAGGCCTTGACCACACTCTGAGGCTGTGTCTCATTAATGGCTGATATCCCAGGCCTTGACCACACTCTGAGGCTGTGTCTCATTAATGACTGATATCCCAGGCCTTGACCACACTCTGAGGCTGTGTCTCATTAATGACTGATATCCCAGGCCTTGACCACACTCTGAGGCTGTGTCTCATTAATGGCTGATATCCCAGGCCTTGACCACACTCTGAGGCTGTGTCTCATTAATGGCTGATATCCCAGGCCTTGACCACACTCTGAGGCTGTGTCTCATTAATGGCTGATATCCCAGGCCTTGACCACACTCTGAGGCTGTGTCTCATTAATGGCTGATATCCCAGGCCTTGACCACACTCTGAGGCTGTGTCTCATTAATGACTGATATCCCAGGCCTTGACCACACTCTGAGGCTGTGTCTCATTAATGACTGATATCCCAGGCCTTGACCACACTCTGAGGCTGTGTCTCATTAATGGCTGATATCCCAGGCCTTGACCACACTCTGAGGCTGTGTCTCATTAATAGCTGATATCCCAGGCCTTGACCACACTCTGAGGCTGTGTCTCATTAATGACTGATATCCCAGGCCTTGACCACACTCTGAGGCTGTGTCTCATTAATGGCTGATATCCCAGGCCTTGACCACACTGTGTCTCATTAATGGCTGATATCCCAGGCCTTGACCACACTCTGAGGCTGTGTCTCATTAATGACTGATATCCCAGGCCTTGACCACACTCTGAGGCTGTGTCTCATTAATGGCTGATATCCCAGGCCTTGACCACACTCTGAGGCTGTGTCTCATTAATGGCTGATATCCCAGGCCTTGACCACACTCTGAGGCTGTGTCTCATTAATGACTGATATCCCAGGCCTTGACCACACTCTGAGGCTGTGTCTCATTAATGGCTGATATCCCAGGCCTTGACCACACTGTGTCTCATTAATGGCTGATATCCCAGGCCTTGACCACACTGTGTCTCATTAATAGCTGATATCCCAGGCCTTGACCACACTCTGAGGCTGTGTCTCATTAATGGCTGATATCCCAGGCCTTGACCACACTCTGAGGCTGTGTCTCATTAATGGCTGATATCCCAGGCCTTGACCACACTCTGAGGCTGTGTCTCATTAACGACTGATATCCCAGGCCTTGACCACACTCTGTGTCTCATTAATGGCTGATATCCCAGGCCTTGACCACACTCTGTGTCTCATTAATGGCTGATATCCCAGGCCTTGACCACACTCTGAGGCTGTGTCTCATTAATAGCTGATATCCCAGGCCTTGACCACACTCTGAGGCTGTGTCTCATTAATGACTGATATCAGCTGGTGTTCGACCATTCGGCTATAGGTCGTCACAATGGGGGAAGCAGAACAGCTGGTGTTCGACCATTCGGCTATAGGTCGTCACAACGGGGGACGCAGAACAGCTCTGTGCTTCCCCTCCTATCAGAGAGACAGAAATCATTCCAGACACACTGATAACAGAAAGCCTGTGGTCTTTGCTCTCTGGTTTCAAACAAAACTCCTCCAGTCTTCACATAACGGACAGCTTTCTTCCAAAATTATAATACACACAGAAAGTCCAGTTGTATAAACTCTACTCTGAATGTTTTTTATTTTTATATAAAGGCCCAGTGCAGTCAAAAACGTGATTTTCCTGTGTTTTACCAGACAGTTTAATAGGTACAACACCATGTTCACAAAAGTGGATCACAACGGGCAGCAGACACAACGGGCAGCAGACACAACGGGCAGCAGACACAACGGCAGCAGGCACAACGGGCAGCAGACACAACGGCAGCAGACACAACGGGCAGCAGACACAACGGGCAGCAGACACAACGGCAGCAGACACAACGGCAGCAGACACAACGGCAGCAGACACACGGGCAGCAGACACAACGGCAGCAGACAGCAGACACAACGGGCAGCAGACACAACGGCAGCAGACACACGGGCAGCAGACACACGGGCAGCAGACACAACGGCAGCAGACACACGGGCAGCAGACACAACGGCAGCAGACACACGGGCAGCAGACACAACGGGCAGCAGACACAACGGGCAGCAGACACAACGGGCAGCAGACACAACGGGCAGCAGGCACAACGGGCAGCAGACACACGGGCAGCAGACACAACGGGCAGCAGGCACAACGGCAGCAGGCACAACGGCAGCAGACACAACGGGCAGCAGGGGCACACACGGGCAGCAGCAGCAGGCACACGGGCAGCAGACACAGACGGGCAGCAGACACAACGGGCAGCAGACAGCAGACACAACGGCAGCAGACACAACGGGCAGCAGACACAACGGGCAGCAGACACAACGGGCAGCAGACACAACGGGCAGCAGACACAACGGGCAGCAGACACAAGCAGACACACGGGCAGCAGACACACGGGCAGCAGACACAACGGGCAGCAGACACAGCAGGGCAGCAGACAGCAGGCACACGGGCAGCAGACACAACGGGCAGCAGGCACAACGGGCAGCAGGCACAACGGGCAGCAGACACAACGGGCAGCAGACAGACACAACGGGCAGGGCAGAGACACAACGGGCAGCAGACACAACGGGCAGCAGACACACGGGCAGCAGACACAACGGGCAGCAGACAGCAACACAACGGGCAGCAGACACAACGGGGCAGCAGACACAACGGGCAGCAGACACAACGGGCAGCAGACAGCAGGGCAGCAGACACACGGGCAGCAGACACAACGGGCAGCAGGCACAACGGGCAGCAGACACAACGGGCAGCAGGCACAACGGGCAGCAGACACAACGGGCAGCAGACACAACGGGCAGCAGACAACGGGCAGCAGACACAACGGGCAGCAGGCACGGGGCAGCAGACAGACAACGGGCAGCAGACACAACGGCAGCAGGGCAGCAGACACAACGGGCACACACGGGCAGACACAACAGACACACACGGGCAGCAGACACAACGGGCAGCAGACACAACACACACGGGCAGCAGACACACGGGCAGCAGACAGACACACGGGCAGCAGACACACGGGCAGCAGACACACGGGCACGGGCAGCAGGCACAGACACAACGGCAGCAGACACACGGGCAGCAGACACACTTGCAGCAGACACGCGGGCAGCAGACACGGGCAGCAGACAACGGCAGCAGACACAACGGGCAGCAGACACAACGGGCAGCAGACACGGGCAGCAGACACACGGGCAGCAGACACACGGGCAGCAGACACAACGGGCAGCAGACACGGGCAGCAGACACACGGGCAGCAGACACAACGGCAGCAGACACAACGGGCAGCAGACACAACGGGCAGCAGACACAACGGGCAGCAGACACAACGGGCAGCAGACACACGGGCAGCATTTTACGTCAGAATGGGCTAAACAACCTAAGACACTATGAGCGTGATATGATCGTCAGTGCCAGGCACGCCGGATCCAGTATCTCAGAAACGGCTGCCCTCCTGGGCTTTTCACACATGACAGTGTCTAGGGTTTACCAAGAATGGCGCGACAAACAAAAACATCCAGTCAGCGACAGTCCTGTGGGTGAAAACAGCTCGTCGATGAGAGGTCGAAGAAGAGCCGTGCAAGCTAACAGGCGGGCCACAAACAGACCATTAACGACACAGTGCAACAGTGGTGCGCAGAACAGCATCTCGGAAACGCACAACGCGTCGGTCTTTGTCACGGACGGTTCTAATGCAACGCCGGGTTCTACTCCCATCAGATAAAAACAAGAGGAAGAGGTTCCAGTGGGCGACAACGCTGGACAATTTGAGGAGTGTGAACATCGCCTGGTCCGACGAAACACGATTTCTGTAGCGTCACGCTCACGGCAGAGTCAGCATCCTGCCTGGTCTCAATGGTACAAGATGGCGCTGTGGGGAATGTTTTGCCTGCACACATTTAGGTCCCTTGATACCAATTGAGCAAGAATGGAACGCCACAGCATGTGACCAAACCCAATAGAGTATCTTTGGGATGAGAAGGAACAGGCCGCTGGCAGCATGAACGTACCGTCGTCCAATCAGCAGCAACGATGCGATGCCATCATCTCAGCATGGGCCAACATCCCTGTGGAATGTTTCCAACACTTTTTAGAATCCATGCCCACAAAATAATTCAGGCTGTTCTGGAGGCAAATGGGGGGGTCTGACTTGATACTAAATGGGTGTACCTAATAAACTGTCCGGTAAGTGTATATTTCCATACTATGATATTGGAATAATACTGTGAAATTGTGAAACTTATAATAATGCCCTTTTTAGTGTAAAAGCTGTTTGAAAAGACTGCCTTAAATTTCCGCCTGTTTTGGTGGGATGTCGTTTTGACCTGCCTGGTGACATCACCATGCGGTAAATTAGTTAACAGACCAATAAGAAAGAGTTCTCGTTTTCCCCTCCCCACTCAGACCACTCCCAGACCAGTCCCAGACTAAATTCTTGCTTTGAGAAATTGATATTTTTCTTTTTAACCCTTTTAATTGAAAACAATCACAGTTAAGGTAGTTAATCGTTACCCTGAAATGATTTGATATGGAGATGAAAGCGGCTGCTATTGGACCTATAACATAAAATATCTAAATGTACATGAATAATGATGATAATAACTTTGATAAAATAAATCCTCTTGAAAAATAGAATTCAATAGAGCTATCATGTAAATCTGAGAAGAACAATACATAGATATTAAGGCTATAATACATCATAGAGAGGTGGTTTGGAGCCACACGTTTTCTTTAGGACAGGTGGGCGTGGCCTGGGGGTGTTCTGGTCTGTCTGTAGGAGGGAGGAGCCTGTGGTCATGTGGTCTGTGTGGCGTAGTGTCATGGTTCTCATAGTTCCGTCTGTAGGCTGCAGACCGGGAACCACCAGCAGGGGGCAGAGTCAGTTGGATGGTCTCTGACTGGGTTGTGGTCAGAAGGGGTGTGGAGGTGATAAAGCTGGACAGATTTAGGTCCGAGGGATCAAGAAGAGTAATGTCCTGACAGTCATTGTCCTGGGTGAGAGGAGCCTGAAGGAAATCAGGCCCGGCCCCTGCTCCAGCCATACTCCCAGCCCCTGCTCCAGCCATACTCCCAGCCCCTGCTCCAGCCATACTCCCTGCTCCAGCCATACTCCCAGCCCCTGCTCCAGCCATACTCCCAGCCCCTGCTCCAGCCATACTCCCTGCTCCAGCCATACTCCCAGCCCCTGCTCCAGCCATACACCCTGCCTCAGGCCGAGGAGCTTCTTTGGCTTTGGTATAAGGCAGAGTATCCGTCTCTGTGGAGGCCAGTGTGTACTGATCATCATCTTCAAGCCTCCTCTGACTGTCTCCAGGACTGCCAGAGCCCCAGCCCTTCCCCTGATCCTTCCCAGCCTCATCCCCCCGTAAGGACAGGTCCAGACGGCCCTCAGGACTCTTGGCCTGGCCCCTGGTGAAGCTGTACTGGTTCTGGGTGGAAGTGGCACTGTGGCTGCAGTCTTTAGTCAAGGGTCCAGTGAAGGAAAGTGAAGACAGGAAGGGCGGTCTGAGATGCAGAAGTGACCCGGCCTGGACTCGGCTGAGACTGAGGATGTTTCTACGGGTGTCACTGGGCAGTTTGTCCAGCTGCCTGCCGACCTGGACTGGACTGGGGAACAGAGAGCTCTGACACGCCCTGTAGAAGTATCTGAATGGAGAGCGAGAGAAAGGAGAGGAGAAATGAGTCAGGGTGAGCCCTAAATGAAACCATACTCTCTATATAGTGCACTACTGAATAGAGCCCTATGGGCTGGCTACTTTTGAAGAGCCCTGTTGGCTTGCTACTTTTGAAGAGCCCTGTTGGCCGGCTACTTTTGAATAGAGCCATATGGGTTGGCTACTTTTAAAGAGCCCTGTTGGCTGGCTACTTTTGAATAGAGCCCTATGGGCTGGCTACTTTTGAAGAGCCCTGTTGGCTGGCTACTTTTGAAGAGCCCTGTTGGCTGGCTACTTTTGAAGAGCCCTGTTGGCTGGCTACTTTTGAAGAGCCCTGTTGGCTGGCTACTTTTGAAGAGCCCTGTTGGCTGGCTACTTTTGAAGAGCCCTGTTGGCTGGCTACTTTTGAAGAGCCCTGTTGGCTGGCTACTTTTGAAGAGCCCTGTTGGCTGGCTACTTTTGAAGAGCCCTGTTGGCTGTCTACTTTTGAAGAGCCCTGTTGGCTGGCTACTTTTGAAGAGCCCTGTTGGCTGGCTACTTTTGAAGAGCCCTGTTGGCTGGCTACTTTTGAAGAGCCCTGTTGGCTGGCTACTTTTGAAGAGCCCTGTGGGCTGGCTACTTTTGAAGAGCCCTGTGGGCTGGCTACTTTTGAAGAGCTCTGTTGGCTGGCTACTTTTGAAGAGCCCTGTTGGCTGGCTACTTTTGAAGAGCCCTGTTGGCTGGCTACTTTTGAAGAGCCCTGTGGGCTGGCTACTTTTGAAGAGCTCTGTTGGCTGGCTACTTTTGAAGAGCTCTGTTGGCTGGCTACTTTTGAAGAGCCCTGTTGGCTGGCTACTTTTGAAGAGCCCTGTTGGCTGGCTACTTTTGAAGAGCCCTGTGGGCTGGCTACTTTTGAAGAGCCCTGTGGGCTGGCTACTTTTGAATAGAGCCTTATGGGCTGGCTACTTTTGAAGAGCCCTGTGGGCTGGCTACTTTTGAATAGAGCCTTATGGGCTGGCTACTTTTGAATAGAGCTCTATGGGTTGGCTACTTTTGAATAGAGCCTTATGGGCTGGCTACTTTTGAAAAGCCCTGTGGGCTGGCTACTTTTGAAGAGCCCTGTGGGCTGGCTACTTTTGAAGAGCCCTGTTGGCTGGCTACTTTTGAAGAGCCCTGTTGGCTGGCTACTTTTGAAGAGCCCTGTTGTCTGGCTACTTTTGAAGAGCCCTGTGGGATGGCTACTTTTGAAGAGCCCTGTTGGTTGGCTACTTTTGAATAGAGCCCTGTGGGCTGGCTACTTTTGAATAGAGCCTTATGGGCTGGCTACTTTTGAAGAGCCCTGTGGGCTGGCTACTTTTGAATAGAGCCCTGTTGGCTGGCTACTTTTGAATAGAGCCTTATGGGTTGGCTACTTTTGAAGAGCCCTGTGGGCTGGCTACTTTTGAAGAGCCCTGTGGGCTGGCTGCCATTAGGGACAAAGTCCCAGACCAGACCAAACAGACCACCATAGTCCCCATGCCCAAGAACACTAAGGTAACCTGCCTTAGTGTCTGTAGTCATGAAGTGCTTTGAAAGGCTGGTCATGGCTCACATCAACACCATTTTCCCAGAAACCCTAGACCCACTCCAATTTGCATACCGGCCAAACAGATCCACAGATGATGCAATCTTCATTGCACTCTACACTGCCCTTTCACACCTGGACAAAAGGAACACAGACAGTTGAAGTGGGAAGTTTACATCCACTTAGGTTGGAGTCATTAAAACTAGTTTTTCAACCACTCCACAAATGTATTGTTAACAAACTATAGTTTTGGCAGGTCGGTTAGGACATCTACTTTGTTCATGACACAAGTCATTTTTCCAAAAATTGTTTACAGACAGATTATTTCACTTATAATTCACTGTATCACAATTCCAGTGGGTCAGAAGTTTACATACACTAAGTTAACTGTGCCTTTAAACAGCTTGGAACATTCCAGAAAAAAAGATGTCATGGCTTTAGAAGCTTCTGATAGGCTAATTGACATCATTTGAGTAAATTAGAGGTGTACCTGTGGATGTATTTCAAGGCCTACCTTCAAACTCAGTGCCTCTTTGCTTGATATCATGGGAAAATCAAAAGAAATCAGCCAAGACCTCAGAAAATAAATTGTAGACTTCCACAATACTGCTTCATCCGTGGGAGCAATTTCCAAATGCCTGAAGGTACCACGTTCATCTGTACAAACAATAGTACGCAAGTATAAACACAATGGGACCACGCAGCCATCATATCGCTCAAGGAGACGCATTCTGTCTCCTAGAGATAAATGTACTTTGGTGCGAAAGGTGCAAATCAATCCCAGAACAGCAGCAAAAGACCTTGTGAAGATGCTGGAGGAAACAGGTACAAAAGTATATATCCACGAGTCCTATATCGACATAACCTGAAAGGCCCCTCAGCACTGCTCCTAAACCGCCATAAAAAAAGCCAGACTACGGTTTGCAACTGCACATGGGGACAAAGATTGCACTTTTTTGGAGAAATGTCCTCTGGTCTGATGAAACAAACATAGAACTGTTTGACCATAATTACCATTGTTATGTTTGGAGGACAAAGGGGGAGGCTTGCAAGCCGAAGAACACCATCCCAAACGTGAAGCACGAGGGTGGCAGCATCATGTTGTGGGAGTGATTTTGCTACAGGAGGGACTGGTGCATTTCACAAAATAGATGGCATCATGAGGACGGAAAATGATGTGGAAGCAACATCCCAAGACAGTCAGGAAGTTAAAGCTTGGTCGCAAATGGGTCTTCCAAATGGACAATGACCACAAGCATACTTCCAAAGTTGTGGCAAAATGGCTTAACGACAATAAAGTCAAGGTATTGAGTGGCCCTCACAAAGCCCTGACCTCAATCCTATAGAAACTTTGTGGTCTGAAAAAGCGTGTGCGAGCAAGGAGGCCTACAAACCTGACTCAGTTACATCAGTTCTGTCAGGAGGAATGAGCCAAATTTCACCCAACTTATTGTGGGAAGCTTGTGGAAGGCTACCCAAAATGTTTGACCCAAGTTAAACAATTTAAAGGCAATGCTACCAAATACTAATTGAGTTTACGTAAACTTCTGACCCACTGGGAATGTGACGAAAGAAATTAAAGCTGAAATAAATAATTCTCTCTACTATTATTCTGACATTTCACATTCTTAAAATAAAGTGGTGATCCTAAGTGACCTAGGACCGGGAATTTTTACTAGGAATAAATGTCAGGAATTGTGAAAAACTGAGTTTAAATGTATTTGGCTAAGCTGTACGCAAACTACTGACTTCAGCCGTATGTGAGAATGCTATTCATTGACTACAGCTCAGCGTTCAACACCATATTGCCCACAAAGCTCATCAATAAGCTAAGGTCAGTGGGACGAAACACCTCCCTCTGCAACTGTATCCTGGACTTCCTGACAGGCCGCCCCCAGGTGGTGAGGGTAGGCAACAACACCTCCCTCTGCACATGGATCCTGGACTTCCTGACGGGTCGCCCCCAGGTGGTGAGGGTAGGTAGCAACACATCTGCCATGCTGATCCTCAACACTGGGGCCCCTCAGGGGTGCGTGCTCAGTCCCCTCCTGTACTTCCTGTTCACTCATGACTGCATGGCCGGGCACGACTCCAACACCATCATCACCAAGAAACTATCATGGTCCAACCACACCAAGACAAGGGGGCAGGAGGAGAACACCTTTTCCCCCTCGGGAGACTGAAAAGATTGGCATGGGTCCTCAGATCCCCAAAAGGTTCTATACATCGAGAGCTGCAGGAGAAAGAGGACAAATGGAGGGAGGAGAAGAAAAACCAGTAGTTTGCTGCTTACTAATTGAGCTACCACAGCACTTCTCCCCAGGTTGGTGTTAGGGGTTTGGATGATTAATTAAGATTATTACTTATTGCTAATCCTAATCTCACACTCACATTATGGGATATTACGCGCGTGGATTGCTGTGGGTGATAGAACACTGTAGTTTAACAGGGAATGTTTAACAGAGAGAGAGACAGAGAGTGATAGCCATAGCTATAGCCAGCACACACAATACACCTATATGACTGCAGTATGAATTCCCTCTGGTGCCTGTGTAGCCTAGCACCAGAGAGAGATCAACCCCCTACAGCAGAACAACAGAGCGCCCAGCCTCAACCTTCCTGGTCGTTTGACTACTGATGAGCGAGCAACTAGCTAGTTGCATCACTGCCTGGTATGGCAACTGCTCGGCCTCCGACCGCAAGGCACTTCAGAGGGTAGTGCGAACGGCCCAGTACATCACTGGGGCTAAGCTGTTTGCCATCCAGGACCTCTATACCAGGCGGTGTCAGAGGAAGGGCCTAAAAATTGTCAAAGACTCCAGCCAGTCATAGACTGTTCTCTCTGCTACCGCTTATCAAGCAGTACCGAAGCGCCAAGTCTAGGTTCCATAAGACTCCTGAACAGCCAATCAAGGTTCCATAAGACTCCTGAACAGCCAATCAAGGTTCCATAAGACTCCTGAACAGCCAATCAAGGTTCCATAAGACTCCTGAACAGCCAATCAAGGTTCCATAAGACTCCTGAACAGCCAATCAAGGTTCCATAAGACTCCTGAACAGCCAATCAAGGTTCCATAAGACTCCTGAACAGCCAATCAACCTGCAACTCTGTTTATTCTCTCGTTTTGTTGTTGTTGTTGTTGAATTTTACCCCTTTTTCTCCCCAATTTCGTTCCAATTGTTTTAATAGCTACTATCTTGTCTCATCGCTACAACTCCCGTACGGGCTCGGGAGAGACGAAGGTTGAAAGTCATGCGTCCTCCGATACACAACCCAACCAAGCCGCACTGCTTCTTAACACAGCGCGCATCCAACCCGGAAGCCAGCCGCACCAATGTGTCGGTGGAAACACCGTGCACCTGGCAACCTTGGTTAGCGTGCACTGCGCCCGGCCCGCCACAGGAGTCGCTGGTGCGCGATGAGACAAGGATATCCCTAACGGCCAAGCACTCCCTAAACCGGACGATGCTAGGTCAATTGTGCGTCGCCCCACGGACCTCCCGATCACGGCCGGCTACGACAGAGCCTGGGCGCGAACCCAGGGTCTCTGGTGGCACAGCTGGCACTGCAGTACAGCGCCCTTAACCACTGCGCCACCCGGGAGGCCCTCTCTGTTAATAATTATTATTTACAACCCTCCCATTATTTCTCTCTCTACTTTGCACATTCTTCTACTGCAAATCAACCATTCCAGTGTTTTACTTGCTATATTGTATTTACTTTGCCACCATGGCCTTTTTTTGCCTTTACCTCCCTTCTCACCTCATTTGCTCACATCGTATATAGACTTGTTTATACTGTATTATTGACTGTATGTTTGTTTTACTCCATGTGTAACTCTGTCGTTGTATCTGTCGAACTGCTTTGCTTTATCTTGGCCAGGTCGCAGTTGTAAATGAGAACTTGTTCTCAACTTGCCTACCTGGTTAAATAAAGGTGTTCTCAACTAGCCTACCTGGTTAAATAAAGGTGTTCTCAACTAGCCTACCTGGTTAAATAAAGGTGTTCTCAACTAGCCTACCTGGTTAAATAAAGGTGTTCTCAACTAGCCTACCTGGTTAAATAAAGGTGTTCTCAACTAGCCTACCTGGTTAAATAAAGGTGTTCTCAACTAGCCTACCTGGTTAAATAAAGGTGTTCTCAACTAGCCTACCTGGTTAAATAAAGGTGTTCTCAACTAGCCTCCCTGGTTAAATAAAGGTGTTCTCAACTAGCCTACCTGGTTAAATAAAGGTGTTCTCAACTAGCCTACCTGGTTAAATAAAGGTGTTCTCAACTAGCCTACCTGGTTAAATAAAGGTGTTCTCAACTAGCCTCCCTGGTTAAATAAAGGTGTTCTCAACTAGCCTCCCTGGTTAAATAAAGGTGTTCTCAACTAGCCTACCTGGTTAAATAAAGGTGAAAATAAAAAATTAAAAAATAATCTATGCAGTCACTTTAACTCGACCTACATTACCTCGACTAACCGGTGACCCCACACATTGACTCTGTACCAGTACCGCCTGTATATAGCCTCCACATTGACTCTGTACCGGTACCCCTGTATATAGCCTCCACATTGACTCTGTACCGGTACCCCCTGTATATAGCCTCCACATTGACTCTGTACCGGTACCCCCTGTATATAGCCTCCACATTGACTCTGTACCGGTACCCCCTGTATATAGCCTCCACATTGACTCTGTACCGGTACCCCCTGTATATAGCCTCCACATTGACTCTGTACCGGTACCCCCTGTATATAGCCTCCACATTGACTCTGTACCGGTACCCCCTGTATATAGCCTCCATATTGACTCTGTACTGGTACCCCTGTATATAGCCTCCACATTGACTCTGTACCGGTACCCCCTGTATATAGCCTCCATATTGACTCTGTACTGGTACCCCCTGTATATAGCCTCCACACTGACTCTGTACCGGTACCCCCTGTATATAGCCTCCATATTGACTCTGTACTGGTACCCCCTGTATATAGCCTCCACATTGACTCTGTACCGTAACACCCTGTATATAGCCTCCACATTGACTCTCTCATACACACTCACACACCTCCCCCTTACTAACCTGGGCAGCAGGGCGGCTACAGGAGTGATGACACAGAGCAGGTAGAAGAGCGGTTCCCCCAGAAGTCTCTGCATGGTCCAGTAAGGGTTGGAGGGGGAGTAGCATGTGGGACAGGAAGCGTTGTAACACAGAGCCACAGTAAAGAACAGACCCACACTGAAGGTGATGGACACCCAGTTCATCCACGTCTGGAGGGAGAAGACAGGAGAGGAGGGAGGGAGGGAGGGAGGAGGGAGGGAGGGAGAAGACAGGAGGGAGGGAGGGAGAAGACAGGAGAGGAGGGAGGGAGGGAGAAGACAGGAGAGGGAGGAGGGAGGGAGAAGACAGGAGAGGAGGGAGGGAGGGAGGGGAGAGAAGACAGGAGAGGGAGGGAGGGAGGGAGGGAGAAGACAGGAGGGAGGGAGGGAGGGAGAGACAGGAGAGGAGGGAGGGAGAAGACAGGAGAGGAGGGAGGGAGAAGAGAGGAGAGGAGGGAGGGAGGGAGAGAGACAGGAGAGAAGGGAGGGAGAAGACAGGAGAGGAGGGAGGGAGGGAGAAGACAGGAGAGGAGGGAGGGAGGGAGAAGACAGTAGAGGAGGGAGGGAGGACAGGAGGGAGGGAGGGAGGGAGGGAGAAGACAGGAGAGGAGGGAGGGAGGGAGAAGACAGGAGAGGAGGGAGGGAGGGAGAAGACAGTAGAGGAGGGGGAGGGAGGGAGGGAGGGAGAAGACAGGAGAGGAGGGAGGGAGGGAGGGGAGGAGGAAGACAGGAGAGGAGGGAGGGAGGGAGGGAAGACAGGAGAGGAGGGAGGGAGGGAGGGAGAGACAGGAGAGGGAGGGAGGGAGGGAGGGAGAAGACAGGAGAGGAGGGAGGGAGGGGAGAAGACAGGAGAGGAGGGAGGGAGGGAGAAGACAGTAGAGGAGGGAGGGAGGGAGGAGGGAGGGAGGGAGAAGACAGGAGAGGAGGGAGGGGGGGAGGGAGAAGACAGGAGAGGAGGGAGGGAGGGAGAAGACAGGAGAGGAGGGAGGGAGGGAGGGAGGGAGACAGTAGAGGAGGGAGGGAGGGGAGGGAGAGGGGGAGGGAGAAGACAGGAGAGGAGGGAGGGGGAGGGAGGGAGAAGACAGGAGAGGAGGGAGGGAGGGAGAAGACAGGAGAGGAGGGAGGGAGGGAGAAGACAGGAAAGAAGGGAGGGAGAAGCCAGGAGAGGAGGGAGGGAGAAGACAGGAGAGGAGGGAGGGAGAAGACAGGAGAGGAGGGAGGGAGAGGGAGAAGACAAGAGAGGAGGGAGGGAGGGAGGGAGGGAGAAGACAGGAGAGGAGGGAGGGAGAAGACAGGAGAGGAGGGAGGGAGGGAGAAGACAGGAGAGGAGGGAGGGAGGGAGAAGACAGGAGAGGAGGGAGGGAGAAGACAGGAGAGGAGGGAGAAGACAGGAGAGGAGGGAGAAGCGGGGAGAAGACAGGAGAGGAGGGAGAAGCCGAGGGGAGAGGGGGAAGATGAGGGGAGTGGCGGAAGCGGAGGAATAGAGGAGCGGAAGAGGAGGAAGAGGAGGAAGAGGGGAGAGGAACAAACGGAATTAGAGACTCAAAGCCAGATGAGTATACAGGACGCCAAACCACTGACTGACTATCCACCTACCTAGGATCGGTTCAAAGCGGCACGCAGTGTGACGCGGTGCAGTGAGACGCGGTGCAGTGTGACGCGGTGCAGTGTGACCCGGTGCAGTGTGACGCGGTGCAGTGAGACGCGGTGCAGTGTGACCCGGTGCAGAGTGACCCCGTGCAGAGTGACGCGGTGCAGAGTGACGCGGTGCAGAGTGACGCGGTGCAGAGTGACGCGGTGCAGAGTGACGCGGTGCAGAGTGACGCGGCGCAGTGTGACGCGGTGCAGTGAGACGCGGTGCAGTGTGACGCGGTGCAGTGTGACGCGGTGCAGAGTGACCCGGTGCAGAGTGACGCGGTGCAGTGTGACGCGGTGCAGTGTGACGCGGTGCAGTGTGACGCGGTGCAGTGTGACGCGGTGCAGAGTGACCCCGTGCAGAGTGACGCGGTGCAGAGTGACGCGGTGCAGAGTGACGCGGTGCAGAGTGACGCGGTGCAGAGTGACGCGGCGCAGTGTGACGCGGTGCAGTGAGACGCGGTGCAGTGTGACGCGGTGCAGTGTGACGCGGTGCAGAGTGACCCGGTGCAGAGTGACGCGGCGCAGTGTGACGCGGTGCAGTGTGACGCGGTGCAGAGTGACCCGGTGCAGAGTGACGCGGCGCAGTGTGACGCGGTGCAGTGAGACGCGGTGCAGTGAGACGCGGTGCAGTGTGACGCGGTGCAGTGTGACGCGGTGCAGAGTGACCCGGTGCAGAGTGACGCGGTGCAGTGTGACGCGGTGCAGTGAGACGCGGTGCAGTGTGACACGGTGCAGTGTGACGCGGTGCAGTGAGACGCGGTGCAGCGTGACGCGGTGCAGAGTGACGCGGTGCAGCGTGACGCGGTGCAGAGTGACGCGGTGCAGTGTGACGCGGTGCAGAGTGACGCGGTGCAGAGTGACCCAGTGCAGAGTGACCCCGTGCAGAGTGACCCCGTGCAGAGTGACCCCGTGCAGAGTGACCCGGTGTAGACAGTTTACAGAACGCACCAGCTGGACCGTGGGAGTGAAGGAGGGAGTACCAACTGTCAGCCTGATAAACAGTCACTGACGCTACAGTCTTCTGGTTCAATCTAACCAACGAGGACTATCTATGAATTAACAGCTCTAAATGACTTGATTTACTGGAAATTCAGAAAGGCTTTTATATTCAGCCCAAAAACAAAAAAACTGTCCAAAACTCTTCATTTAGTTTTCAAATTAATTGATTTACAAAGTAGCCCATATTCAATATTTTGTAATTGAGCCCTTGAAAGTACTTTAAAATAAGCTGATTTAGACAATCAGTAAATTCGTAGGAGTGTCTTCTTACCCAGGTCTTAGTCTCCAAGCCCAGATGTATCAGTATAGTAATCAGAGCCAGGGTGGTGATGGGGGTTCCCCAGGTCAACAAGTCCACATCAGAGTCAGCATAGGCCTGGAGGAGATGGACAGACAGACAAAGGGATCAGTGGTCTGTGTGTGAGGGAGAGAAACTACAAGATGTCATGACAGGGTTATTACATAGATTTCATAGAGTTCATCCATCAAAGTGTTCCAAAAGTAACCAATCCTAACTCACACAGTAGGGTATAAAGTAACCAATAATAACTCACACAGTAGGGTATAAAGTAACCAATCCTAACTCACACAGTAGGGTATAAAGTAACCAATCCTAACTCACACAGTAGGGTATAAAGTAACCAATCCTAACTCACACAGTAGGGTATAAAGTAACCAATAATAACTCACACAGTAGGGTATAAAGTAACCAATCCTAACTCACACAGTAGGGTATAAAGTAACCAATCCTAACTCACACAGTAGGGTATAAAGTAACCAATCCTAACTCACACAGTAGGATATAAAGTAACCAATCCTAACTCACACAGTAGGGTATAAAGTAACCAATCCTAACTCACACAGTAGGGTATAAAGTAACCAATAATAACTCACACAGTAGGGTATAAAGTAACCAATAATAACTCACACAGTAGGGTATAAAGTAACCAATCCTAACTCACACAGTAGGATATAAAGTAACCAATCCTAACTCACACAGTAGGGTATAAAGAAACCAATAATAACTCACACAGTAGGGTATAAAGTAACCAATCCTAACTCACACAGTAGGATATAAAGTAACCAATAATAACTCACACAGTAGGGTATAAAGTAACCAATCCTAACTCACACAGTAGGGTATAAAGTAACCAATAATAACTCACACAGTAGGGTATAAAGTAACCAATAATAACTCACACAGTAGGGTATAAAGTAACCAATCCTAACTCACACAGTAGGATATAAAGTAACCAATCCTAACTCACACAGTAGGGTATAAAGAAACCAATAATAACTCACACAGTAGGGTATAAAGTAACCAATCCTAACTCACACAGTAGGGTATAAAGTAACCAATCCTAACTCACACAGTAGGATATAAAGTAACCAATCCTAACTCACACAGTAGGGTATAAAGAAACCAATAATAACTCACACAGTAGGGTATAAAGTAACCAATCCTAACTCACACAGTAGGATATAAAGTAACCTATCCTAACTCACACAGTAGGGTATAAAGAAACCAATAATAACTCACACAGTAGGGTATAAAGTAACCAATCCTAACTCACACAGTAGGATATAAAGTAACCAATCCTAACTCATACAGTAGGGTATAAAGTAACCAATAATAACTCACACAGTAGGGTATAAAGTAACCAATAATAACTCACACAGTAGGGTATAAAGTAACCAATCCTAACTCACACAGTAGGATATAAAGTAACCAATCCTAACTCACACAGTAGGGTATAAAGTAACCAATCCTAACTCACACAGTAGGGTATAAAGTAACCAATCCTAACTCACACAGTAGGGTATAAAGTAACCAATCCTAACTCACACAGTAGGGTATAAAGTAACCAATCCTAACTCACACAGTAGGGTATAAAGTAACCAATCCTAACTCACACAGTAGGGTATAAAGTAACCAATCCTAACTCACACAGTAGGGTATAAAGTAACCAATAATAACTCACACAGTAGGGTATAAAGTAACCAATAATAACTCACACAGTAGGGTATAAAGTAACCAATAATAACTCACACAGTAGGGTATAAAGTAACCAATCCTAACTCACACAGTAGGGTATAAAGTAACCAATCCTAACTCACACAGTAGGGTATAAAGTAACCAATCCTAACTCACACAGTAGGGTATAAAGTAACCAATAATAACTCACACAGTAGGGTATAAAGTAACCAATAATAACTCACACAGTAGGGTATAAAGTAACCAATCCTAACTCACACAGTAGGGTATAAAGTAACCAATCCTAACTCACACAGTAGGGTATAAAGTAACCAATCCTAACTCACACAGTAGGGTATAAAGTAACCAATAATAACTCACACAGTAGGGTATAAAGTAACCAATAATAACTCACACAGAGTATAAAGTAACCAATAATAACTCACACAGTAGGGTATAAAGTAACCAATAATAACTCACACAGTCGGGTATAAAGTAACCAATAATAACTCACACAGTAGGGTATAAAGAAACCAATCCTAACTCACACAGTAGGGTATAAAGTAACCAATAATAACTCACACAGTAGGGTATAAAGTAACCAATAATAACTCACACAGTAGGGTATAAAGTAACCAATAATAACTCACACAGTAGAGTATAAAGTAACCAATAATAACTCACACAGTAGGGTATAACGAAAC
This sequence comes from Oncorhynchus keta, assembly GCF_023373465.1. Taxonomy (NCBI): domain Eukaryota; kingdom Metazoa; phylum Chordata; class Actinopteri; order Salmoniformes; family Salmonidae; genus Oncorhynchus; species Oncorhynchus keta. Next base: position 56,090,113 of record NC_068442.1, read on the forward strand.
CAATCCTAACTCACACAGTAGGGTATAAAGTAACCAATAATAACTCACACAGTAGGGTATAAAGTAACCAATAATAACTCACACAGTAGGGTATAAAGTAACCAATAATAACTCACACAGTAGGGTATAAAGAAACCAATCCTAACTCACACAGTAGGGTATGAAGTAACCAATCCTAACTCACACAGTAGGGTATAAAGTAACCAATAATAACTCACACAGTAGGGTATAAAGTAACCAATAATAACTCACACAGTAGGGTATAAAGTAACCAATAATAACTCACACAGTCGGGTATAAAGTAACCAATAATAACTCACACAGTCGGGTATAAAGTAACCAATAATAACTCACACAGTAGGGTATAAAGAAACCAATCCTAACTCACACAGTAGGGTATAAAGTAACCAATCCTAACTCACACAGTAGGGTATAAAGTAACCGATCCTAACTCACACAGTAGGGTATAAAGTAACCAGTAATAACTCACACAGTAGGGTATAAAGTAACCAATAATAACTCACACAGTAGGGTATAAAGTAACCAATCCTAACTCACACAGTAGGATATAAAGTAACCAATCCTAACTCACACAGTAGGGTATAAAGAAACCAATAATAACTCACACAGTAGGGTATAAAGTAACCAATCCTAACTCACACAGTAGGGTATAAAGTAACCAATCCTAACTCACACAGTAGGGTATAAAGTAACCAATCCTAACTCACACAGTAGGGTATAAAGTAACCAATCCTAACTCACACAGTAGGGTATAAAGTAACCAATCCTAACTCACACAGTAGGGTATAAAGTAACCAATCCTAACTCACACAGTAGGGTATAAAGTAACCAATAATAACTCACACAGTAGGGTATAAAGTAACCAATAATAACTCACACAGTAGGGTATAAAGTAACCAATAATAACTCACACAGTAGGGTATAAAGTAACCAATCCTAACTCACACAGTAGGGTATAAAGTAACCAATCCTAACTCACACAGTAGGGTATAAAGTAACCAATCCTAACTCACACAGTAGGGTATAAAGTAACCAATCCTAACTCACACAGTAGGGTATAAAGTAACCAATCCTAACTCACACAGTAGGGTATAAAGTAACCAATCCTAACTCACACAGTAGGGTACAAAGTAACCAATCCTAACTCACACAGTAGGATATAAAGTAACCAATCCTAACTCACACAGTAGGGTATAAAGAAACCAATAATAACTCACACAGTAGGGTATAAAGTAACCAATCCTAACTCACACAGTAGGGTATAAAGTAACCAATCCTAACTCACACAGTAGGATATTAAGTAACCAATCCTAACTCACACAGTAGGGTATAAAGTAACCAATCCTAACTCACACAGTAGGGTATAAAGTAACCAATCCTAACTCACACAGTAGGGTATAAAGTAACCAATCCTAACTCACACAGTAGGGTATAAAGTAACCAATAATAACTCACACAGTAGGGTATAAAGTAACCAATAATAACTCACACAGTAGGGTATAAAGTAACCAATAATAACTCACACAGTAGGGTATAAAGTAACCAATAATAACTCACACAGTAGGGTATAAAGTAACCAATCCTAACTCACACAGTAGGGTATAAAGTAACCAATCCTAACTCACACAGTAGGGTATAAAGTAACCAATCCTAACTCACACAGTAGGGTATAAAGTAACCAATAATAACTCACACAGTAGGGTATAAAGTAACCAATAATAACTCACACAGTAGGGTATAAAGTAACCAATCCTAACTCACACAGTAGGGTATAAAGTAACCAATCCTAACTCACACAGTAGGGTATAAAGTAACCAATCCTAACTCACACAGTAGGGTATAAAGTAACCAATAATAACTCACACAGTAGGGTATAAAGTAACCAATAATAACTCACACAGAGGGTATAAAGTAACCAATAATAACTCACACAGTAGGGTATAAAGTAACCAATAATAACTCACACAGTCGGGTATAAAGTAACCAATAATAACTCACACAGTAGGGTATAAAGAAACCAATCCTAACTCACACAGTAGGGTATAAAGTAACCAATAATAACTCACACAGTAGGGTATAAAGTAACCAATAATAACTCACACAGTAGGGTATAAAGTAACCAATAATAACTCACACAGTAGGGTATAAAGTAACCAATCCTAACTCACACAGTAGGGTATAAAGTAACCAATCCTAACTCACACAGTAGGGTATAAAGTAACCAATCCTAACTCACACAGTAGGGTATAAAGTAACCAATCCTAACTCACACAGTAGGGTATAAAGTAACCAATCCTAACTCACACAGTAGGGTATTAAGTAACCAATCCTAACTCACACAGTAGGGTATAAAGTAACCAATAATAACTCACACAGTAGGGTATAAAGTAACCAATCCTAACTCACACAGTAGGATATAAAGTAACCAATCCTAACTCACACAGTAGGGTATAAAGAAACCAATAATAACTCACACAGTAGGGTATAAAGTAACCAATCCTAACTCACACAGTAGGGTATAAAGTAACCAATCCTAACTCACACAGTAGGGTATAAAGTAACCAATCCTAACTCACACAGTAGGGTATAAAGTAACCAATCCTAACTCACACAGTAGGGTATAAAGTAACCAATCCTAACTCACACAGTAGGGTATAAAGTAACCAATCCTAACTCACACAGTAGGGTATAAAGTAACCAATCCTAACTCACACAGTAGGGTATAAAGTAACCAATCCTAACTCACACAGTAGGATATAAAGTAACCAATCCTAACTCACACAGTAGGGTATAAAGAAACCAATAATAACTCACACAGTAGGGTATAAAGTAACCAATCCTAACTCACACAGTAGGGTATAAAGTAACCAATCCTAACTCACACAGTAGGGTATAAAGTAACCAATCCTAACTCACACAGTAGGGTATAAAGTAACCAATCCTAACTCACACAGTAGGGTATAAAGTAACCAATCCTAACTCACACAGTAGGGTATAAAGTAACCAATCCTAACTCACACAGTAGGGTATAAAGTAACCAATAATAACTCACACAGTAGGGTATAAAGTAACCAATAATAACTCACACAGTAGGGTATAAAGTAACCAATAATAACTCACACAGTAGGGTATAAAGTAACCAATAATAACTCACACAGTAGGGTATAAAGTAACCAATCCTAACTCACACAGTAGGGTATAAAGTAACCAATCCTAACTCACACAGTAGGGTATAAAGTAACCAATCCTAACTCACACAGTAGGGTATAAAGTAACCAATAATAACTCACACAGTAGGGTATAAAGTAACCAATAATAACTCACACAGTAGGGTATAAAGTAACCAATCCTAACTCACACAGTAGGGTATAAAGTAACCAATCCTAACTCACACAGTAGGGTATAAAGTAACCAATCCTAACTCACACAGTAGGGTATAAAGTAACCAATAATAACTCACACAGTAGGGTATAAAGTAACCAATAATAACTCACACAGAGGGTATAAAGTAACCAATAATAACTCACACAGTAGGGTATAAAGTAACCAATAATAACTCACACAGTCGGGTATAAAGTAACCAATAATAACTCACACAGTAGGGTATAAAGAAACCAATCCTAACTCACACAGTAGGGTATAAAGTAACCAATAATAACTCACACAGTAGGGTATAAAGTAACCAATAATAACTCACACAGTAGGGTATAAAGTAACCAATAATAACTCACACAGTAGGGTATAAAGTAACCAATCCTAACTCACACAGTAGGGTATAAAGTAACCAATCCTAACTCACACAGTAGGGTATAAAGTAACCAATCCTAACTCACACAGTAGGGTATAAAGTAACCAATCCTAACTCACACAGTAGGGTATAAAGTAACCAATCCTAACTCACACAGTAGGGTATAAAGTAACCAATCCTAACTCACACAGTAGGGTATAAAGTAACCAATACTAACTCACACAGTAGGGTATAAAGTAACCAATACTAACTCACACAGTAGGGTACAAAGTAACCAATCCTAACTCACACAGTAGGGTATAAAGAAACCAATAATAACTCACACAGTAGGGTATAAAGTAACCAATCCTAACTCACACAGTAGGGTATAAAGTAACCAATCCTAACTCACACAGTAGGGTATAAAGTAACCAATCCTAACTCACACAGTAGGGTATAAAGTAACCAATCCTAACTCACACAGTAGGGTATAAAGTAACCAATCCTAACTCACACAGTAGGGTATAAAGTAACCAATCCTAACTCACACAGTAGGGTATAAAGTAACCAATCCTAACTCACACAGTAGGGTATAAAGTAACCAATAATAACTCACACAGTAGGGTATAAAGTAACCAATAATAACTCACACAGTAGGGTATAAAGTAACCAATAATAACTCACACAGTAGGGTATAAAGTAACCAATAATAACTCACACAGTAGGGTATAAAGTAACCAATCCTAACTCACACAGTAGGGTATAAAGTAACCAATCCTAACTCACACAGTAGGGTATAAAGTAACCAATCCTAACTCACACAGTAGGGTATAAAGTAACCAATAATAACTCACACAGTAGGGTATAAAGTAACCAATAATAACTCACACAGTAGGGTATGAAGTAACCAATCCTAACTCACACAGTAGGGTATAAAGTAACCAATCCTAACTCACACAGTAGGGTATAAAGTAACCAATCCTAACTCACACAGTAGGGTATAAAGTAACCAATAATAACTCACACAGTAGGGTATAAAGTAACCAATAATAACTCACACAGAGGGTATAAAGTAACCAATAATAACTCACACAGTAGGGTATAAAGTAACCAATAATAACTCACACAGTCGGGTATAAAGTAACCAATAATAACTCACACAGTAGGGTATAAAGAAACCAATCCTAACTCACACAGTAGGATATAAAGTAACCAATAATAACTCACACAGTAGGGTATAAAGTAACCAATAATAACTCACACAGTAGGGTATAAAGTAACCAATAATAACTCACACATTAGAGTATAAAGTAACCAATAATAACTCACACAGTAGGGTATAAAGAAACCAATAATAACTCACACAGTCGGGTATAAAGTAACCAATAATAACTCACACAGTCGGGTATAAAGTAACCAATAATAACTCACAGTCGGGTATAAAGTAACCAATAATAACTCACACAGTAGGGTATAAAGAAACCAATCCTAACTCACACAGTAGGGTATAAAGTAACCAATAATAACTCGCACAGTAGGGTATAAAGTAACCAATAATAACTCACACAGTAGGGTATAAAGTAACCAATAATAACTCACACAGTAGGGTATAAAGTAACCAATAATAACTCACACAGTAGGGTATAAAGTAACCAATAATAACTCACACAGAGGGTATAAAGTAACCAATAATAACTCACACAGTAGGGTATAAAGTAACCAATAATAACTCACACAGTAGGGTATAAAGTAACCAATAATAACTCACACAGTAGGGTATAAAGTAACCAATAATAACTCACACAGTTGGGTATAAAGTAACCAATAATAACTCACACAGAGGGTATAAAGTAACCAATAATAACTCACACAGTAGGGTATAAAGTAACCAGTAATAACTCACACAGTAGGGTATAAAGTAACCAATAATAACTCACACAGTAGGGTATAAAGTAACCAATCCTAACTCACACAGTAGGATATAAAGTAACCAATCCTAACTCACACAGTAGGGTATGAAGTAACCAATCCTAACTCACACAGTAGGGTATAAAGTAACCAATCCTAACTCACACAGTAGGGTATAAAGTAACCAATCCTAACTCACACAGTAGGGTATAAAGTAACCAATAATAACTCACACAGTAGGGTATAAAGTAACCAATAATAACTCACACAGAGGGTATAAAGTAACCAATAATAACTCACACAGTAGGGTATAAAGTAACCAATAATAACTCACACAGTCGGGTATAAAGTAACCAATAATAGCTCACACAGTAGGGTATAAAGAAACCAATCCTAACTCACACAGTAGGGTATAAAGTAACCAATAATAACTCACACAGTAGAGTATAAAGTAACCAATAATAACTCACACAGTAGGGTATAAAGAAACCAATCCTAACTCACACAGTAGGGTATAAAGTAACCAATAATAACTCACACAGTAGGGTATAAAGTAACCAATAATAACTCACACAGTAGGGTATAAAGTAACCAATAATAACTCACACAGTAGGGTATAAAGAAACCAATCCTAACTCACACAATAGGGTATGAAGTAACCAATCCTAACTCACACAGTAGGGTATAAAGTAACCAATAATAACTCACACAGTAGGGTATAAAGTAACCAATAATAACTCACACAGTCGGGTATAAAGTAACCAATAATAACTCACACAGTCGGGTATAAAGTAACCAATAATAACTCACACAGTAGGGTATAAAGAAACCAATCCTAACTCACACAGTAGGGTATAAAGTAACCAATAATAACTCGCACAGTAGGGTATAAAGTAACCAATCCTAACTCACACAGTAGGGTATAAAGTAACCAATAATAACTCACACAGTAGGGTATAAAGTAACCAATAATAACTCACACAGTAGGGTATAAAGTAACCAATAATAACTCACACAGTAGGGTATAAAGTAACCAATAATAACTCACACAGTAGGGTATAAAGTAACCAATAATAACTCACACAGAGGGTATAAAGTAACCAATAATAACTCACACAGTAGGGTATAAAGTAACCAATAATAACTCACACAGTAGGGTATAAAGTAACCAATAATAACTCACACAGTAGGGTATAAAGTAACCAATAATAACTCACACAGTTGGGTATAAAGTAACCAATAATAACTCACACAGAGGGTATAATGTAACCAATAATAACTCACACAGTAGGGTATAAAGTAACCAATAATAACTCACACAGTAGGGTATAAAGTAACCAATAATAACTCACACAGTAGGGTATAAAGTAACCAATAATAACTCACACAGTAGGGTATAAAGTAACCAATAATAACTCACACAGTAGGGTATAAAGTAACCAATAATAACTCACACAGTAGGGTATAAAGTAACCAATCCTAACTCACACAGTAGGGTATAAAGTAACCAATAATAACTCACACAGTAGGGTATAAAGTAACCAATAATAACTCACACAGTAGGGTATAAAGTAACCAATAATAACTCACACAGTAGGGTATAAAGTAACCAATAATAACTCACACAGTAGGGTATAAAGTAACCAATAATAACTCACACAGTAGGGTATAAAGTAACCAATAATAACTCACACAGTAGGGTATAAAGTAACCAATAATAACTCACACAGTAGGGAATAAAGAAGCAGACCAGGCTTTGGTAGAAGGCATCTATCATGGTCATCCAGAACATATATGGCTTGTATTCCTGAAACACAAACATGAGCATTTCACATCATCAACAACACGCTCAGAGCATTTCACATCATCAACAACACGCTCAGAGCAGCACATCATCAACAACACGCTCAGAGCAGCACATCATCAACAACACGCTCAGAGCAGCACATCATCAACAACACGCTCAGAGCATTTCACATCATCAACAACACGCTCAGAGCAGCACATCATCAACAACACGCTCAGAGCAGCACATCATCAACAACACGCTCAGAGCAGCACATCATCAACAACACGCTCAGAGCAGCACATCATCAACAACACGCTCAGAGCAGCACATCATCAACAACACGCTCAGAGCAGCACATCATCAACAACACGCTCAGAGCAGCACATCATCAACAACACGCTCAGAGCAGCACATCATCAACAACACGCTCAGAGCAGCACATCATCAACAACACGCTCAGAGCAGCACATCATCAACAACATGCAGCCAGCTGGGTATGGTGTCCCTGTTGGACCACAGCCAGCTGGGTATGGTGTCCCTGTTGGATCACAGCCAGCTGGGTATGGTGTCCCTGTTGGACCACAGCCAGCTGGGTATGGTGTCCCTGTTGGACCACAGCCAGCTGGGTATGGTGTCCCTGTTGGACCACAGCCAGCTGGGTATGGTGTCCCTGTTGGACCACAGCCAGCTGGGTATGGTGTCCCTGTTGGACCACAGCCAGCTGGGTATGGTGTCCCTGTTGGACCGCAGCCAGCTGGGTATGGTGTCCCTGTTGGACCGCAGCCAGCTGGGTATGGTGTCCCTGTTGGACCACAGCCAGCTGGGTATGGTGTCCCTGTTGGACCGCAGCCAGCTGGGTATGGTGTCCCTGTTGGACCACAGCCAGCTGGGTATGGTGTCCCTGTTGGATCACAGCCAGCTGGGTATGGTGTCCCTGTTGGACCACAGCCAGCTGGGTATGGTGTCCCTGTTGGATCACAGCCAGCTGGGTATGGTGTCCCTGTTGGACCACAGCCAGCTGGGTATGGTGTCCCTGTTGGACCACAGCCAGCTGGGTATGGTGTCCCTGTTGGACCACAGCCAGCTGGGTATGGTGTCCCTGTTGGATCACAGCCAGCTGGGTATGGTGTCCCTGTTGGACCGCAGCCTATAATTTCCACCTGTTGTCTATTCCATTTGCACAACAGCATGTGACATTTATTGTCAATCAGTGTTGCTTCCTAAGTGGACAGTTTGATTTCACAGAAGTGTGATTGACTTGGAGTTACATTGTGTCGTTTAAGTGTTCCCTTTATTGTTTTGAGCGGTGTATTTACTTTACACATCAACGTCGGACCTCTGAGTTCTGCTTGTTCAGGTAGAGCTAACGTAGTTCTAATCTATCACTAGTCATTAACACTATAGCATCTATCACTAGTCATTAACACCATAGCATCTATCACTAGTCATTAACACCATATCATCTATCACTAGTCATTAACACCATATCAGTTCTGCTATCAGGTAGAGCTAGTCATTAACACCATATCATCTATCACTAGTCATTAACACCATATCATCTATCACTAGTCATTAACACCTAGTTCTGCTCACAGGTCAGCTTAACACCATAGCATCTATCACTAGTCATTAACACCTCTGAGTTCTGCTCATTCACCATAGAGCTAACTAGTCATTAACACTAATCTATCACTAGTCATTAACACCATAGCATCTATCACTAGTCATTAACACCTCTGAGTTCTGCTCTATCAGGTTAACAGCTAACATCTAGTTCATATCATCTATCACTAGTCATTAACACCATATCATCTATCACTAGTCATTAACACCATAGCATCTATCACTAGTCATTAACACCATAGCATCTATCACTAGTCATTAACACCATATCATCTATCACTAGTCATTAACACCATAGCATCTATCACTAGTCATTAACACCATATCATCTATCACTAGTCATTAACACCATAGCATCTATCACTAGTCATTAACACCATATCATCTATCACTAGTCATTAACACCATATCATCTATCACTAGTCATTAACACCATAGCATCTATCACTAGTCATTAACACCATAGCATCTATCACTAGTCATTAACACCATATCATCTATCACTAGTCATTAACACCTCTGAGTTCTGCTCGTTCAGGTAGAGCTAACGTAGTTCTAATCTATCACTAGTCATTAACACCATATCATCTATCACTAGTCATTAACACCATATCATCTATCACTAGTCATTAACACCATATCATCTATCACTAGTCATTAACACCATATCATCTATCACTAGTCATTAACACCTCTGAGTTCTGTCCGTTCATGTAGAGCTGAGGCAGTTCTTGGAGGGTCTCTGAGGATACATCTTTATCCAGGGTCCCGGTGATGAGTTGAGGGAAGGCAGAGAACATGAGGTTGAAGAAGATCAGATACCACTGGTCTATCATGGCTGACCCAGAGAAACCACAGTAGAACTGGTACCAGAAGATCAGCGCTACGAACATCTGGGGAGGACAGAGAGGGAGATGGGGAGACGAAGAGAGGGAAGGAGAGAGAGAGGGGGGAGAGGAAGGAGAGAGAGAGGGATGGTGAGGGAGGGAGGGGGAGAGAAGGAGAGAGGGAGGGAGATGAGTCGACTGACAGAGGTTCTACTATCTCTTCATTAACACCATATCATCTATCACTAGTCATTAACACCATAATCACAGGTCATTAACCTGTCTTATATCATCTGTCACTAGTCATTAGGTCACTTAGGATCACCACTAGTCATTAACACCATAAATGTCAGAATAATATTAACACCATATGATTTATTTCAGTCATTTATTTTCTTTCATCACATTCCCAGTGGGTAATAAGTTTACATTAACACTCAATTAGTATTTGGTAGCATTGCCTTTAAATGGTTTAACTTGGGTCAAACATTTCGGGTAGCCTTCCACAAGCTTCCCACAATCTATCAGTTGAGTGAATCTCAGCCCATTCATCTCCTGACAGAACTGGTGCAACTGAGTCAGGTTTGTAGGCCTCATCTATCACTAGTCATTAACACCATTTTTCAGTTCTGCCCACAAATGTTCACTAGGATTGAACACCAGGGCTTTGTGAGTCATTACTCCAATACCTTGACTTTGTTGTCACCATATCATTTTGCCACAACTTTGGAAGTATGCTTGGGGTCATTGTCCATTTGTCATTAACACCCATTCATCTATCACTAGTCTTTAACTGATGTCTTGAGATGTTTCTTCAATTTATCCACATAATTTTCCGTCCTCATGATGCCATCTATTTTTAAGTGCACAAGTCCCTATCACTAGTCATTAACCCCCACCATGATGCTGCCATCCCCGTGCTTCACGGTGGGGATGGTTTCTTCAGCTCTATCAAGCATCCCATTTTCCCATAGCATCCAAACATATCACCATGGTCATTACTAGGCATTAAACAGTTCTATTTTTGTTTCATCAGACCAGATCATTTCTCAAAAGTCATTAACACCTTGTCCCCATGTGCAGTAGAAACTGTAGTCTGTCCTTTTATGGCGGTTTTAACAGCAGTGGCATCTTCACTTGCTGAGTGGCCTTTCAGGTTATGTCGATATAGGACTCATTTGACTGTGGATATAAATACTTGTGTACCTGTTTCCTTCAGCATCTTCACTAGGTCCTTTGCTGTTGTTCTGGGATTGATTTGCACTAGTCATTAAGACCAAAGCATTCATCTCTAGTCATTAACAGAACGGGTCTCCTTCCTGAGCGGTCATTAACACTGCGTGGTCCCATGGTGTTTATACACCATATATTGTTTGTACAGATGAACATGGTACCTTCAGGTGTTTGGAAATTGCTCTATCACGAGGATGAACCAGATATCATCTGTGGAGTCTTACAATTTTTTTCTGAGGGCTTGGCTGATTTCTTTTGATTTTCCCATGATGTCAAGTAAAGAGACACTGAGTTTGAAGGTAGTCATTAAATACATCCACAGGTACACCTCCAATTGATCAAATGATGTCAATTAGCCTATCAGAAGCTTCTAAAGCCATGACATCTTTTTCTGGAATTTTCCAAGCTGTTTAAAGGCACAGTCAACTTAGTGTATGTAAACTTCTGACCCACTGGAAATGTGATACAATCCTTTGACCACCAAACATCATCAGTCATGTCCTGTTCATTTCCTGTTCATTTTTCTCAATGTTGTATCCCCACTGTTTGAACCCCAGCAGACGATCGCAAGTCCAACCATTACTTTTAGCTGTGTGTGTGTGTGTGTGTGTGTGTGTGTGTGCGTGCGTGCGTGCGTGCGAGAGAGAGAGAGAGAGAGAGAGAGAGAGAGAGAGAGAGAGAGAGAGAGAGAGAGAGAGAGAGAGACTCACAGCGTTCTTGTAGAAGAAGTACAGTATCATGTTGGCCAGTCTGGAGTAACACCAGTGACCATGGACCAGCAGGAGCTTCTGAAGGTTCCGGAAACGCGGTAGGGCAAAGTCGCTAGCCATCACAGCCTGTAGAGAGAGAGACACACAGAATACTCAGAGAGAGAGAGAGACAAAATACTCAGAGAGAGAGAGAGAGAGACAAAATACTCAGAGAGAGAGACACACAGAATACTCAGAGGCGAGAGAGAGCGCCATGCTCAAAATACCAACTGAGACACACAAAATACTCAGAGCATGTGAGAGACACAAAATACTAGTAGAGAGAATGATTTATTTCACATTTTCCTTTCATCACATTCCCACACAAAATACTCAGATTAGTATTTGAGCAGACACAAAAATACTCAGAGAGACACACAAAAATTCCCACAGAGAAAGAGAACACACAGAATACTGACAGAGCTGAGAGACAACACAAAATACTGAGGCCTCCTTGCTCGCACAGCTTTTTCAGACACTGCAAAATACTTCTAGAGATTAACAGGGCTTTTCCCATGCCAATAAAGCCCTTGAATTGTCCTTGATTTTGCCACAACTTTGGAAGTACAAAATACTCAGAGAGAGAGAGACACACAAAATACTCAGAGAGAGAACATGTCTTGAATACTTCAGAGAGAGAGACAAAATACTCAGAGAGAGACACACACAGAATACTCAGAGAGAGAGAGTGAGAGAAAATACTCAGAGAGAGACACCCACAGAATATGCTCCAGAGAGAGAGACGTTGGGGATGGTGTTCAAAATACTCAGAGAGAGAGACACTCCAGAATACTCAGAGAGAGAGAGAGACAGAGCCGACAGACGTGGATTTTTGTTTCCAGAGATAACGGCATTTCCTGCTGTTTGGGATGTTTTAGTGTTTGTCCCCATGTGGGTTGAAACTGAGCTCTGTCCCACTGCTTTTTGGGATGTTTGGAGCAGTGGCTTCTTCCTTGCTGAACCACTGGCCTTTCAGGATGTTTTAGTTTGACTGTGGATATAAATACTTGTGGGTTTCCTCCAGCATCTTCCAAGGTCTTTTGGGATGTTTTGGGATTGATTTGGGGGGTCAGAGCTCTGAACCACTGCTTTTGGGATGTTTTCCTGAGTGTGTGTGGGGGTGGTCCCATGGTGTTTATACTGCTTTTGGGATGTTTTAGATGAACATGTGTTCAGGGGGGGGCTCTGAACAGACGGGCGAACCACTGCTTTTGGGATGTTTTCCCAGTGTAAAGAGACACTGAGTTTGAAGGTGGGGGGGGTACACCTCCAATTGAGATGTCAATGAACCACTGCATCTTTTTCTGGAATTTTCCAAGGGATGTTTGTAAACTGTGGAAATGTGATACAATCCTTTGACCACCAAACATCATCAGTCATGTCCACTGCATTTTGGGATGTTTTCAATGTTGTATCCCCACTGTTTGAACCCCAGAGCTCTGAACCACTGCTTTTTGGGATGTTTTGTGTGTGTGTGTGGGGGTCACGAGCTCTGAACCACTGCTTTTTGGGATGTTTTAGTGTGTGTGGGGGAGAGCTCTGAACCACTGCTTTTGGGATGTTTTAGTGTGTGAGAGGGGGGAGACGGGCTCTGAACCACTGCTTTTTGGGATGTTTTAGTGTCATGTTGGCCAGTCTGGAGTAACACCAGTCTGAACCACTGCTTTTTGGGATGTTTTAGTGTGTCCGTGTGGGGGGGAGCTCTGAACCACTGCTTTTTGGGATGTTTTAGTGTGTGTGGGGGAGTCAGAAACCACTGCTTTTGGGATGTTTTAGTGTGTGTGTGTGGGGGGGTCAGAGCTCTGAACCACTGCTTTTCAGGGATGTTTTAGTGTGTGTGGGGGAGACAAAATACTCTGAGCCACTGCTTTTGGGATGTTTTAGTGTGTGAGAGAGAGAGAGAGACAAAATACTCAGAGCTCTGAGCCACTGCTTTTGGGATGTTTTAGTGTGAGAGAGAGAGGGCTCTGAACCACTGCAGAGGGATGTTTTAGTGTGTGTCAGGGGGGAGACAAAATACTCTGAACCACTGCTTTTTGGGATGTTTTAGTGTGAGACACACAAAATACTCAGGGAGAGATTCACGAGCTCTGAACCACTGCTTTTGGGATGTTTTAGTGTGTGAGGGGGGTACTCAGAGCTCTGAACCACTGCTTTTCAGGGATGTTTTAGTGTGTGTGTGTGGGGGACACGACTCTGAACCACTGCTTTTGGGATGTTTTAGTGTGTGACGTGGGGGACATCGCCAGATCTGAGCCACTGCTTTTGGGATGTTTTGTGTGTGTGTGTGGGGGGGGGTCACGAGCTCTGAGCCACTGCTTTTGGGATGTTTTAGTGTGTGTGGGGGGTCACGAGCTCTGAACCACTGCTTTCGGGGGGTTGTGAACACATTGCTGATTTTAGGATCTAGTTTCAACCTCCTGCCAAATGTATGACCATATTAGACCATATTTCCCTCAGATTACACAGACCCCCCCCCAAATAATTCGAAAACAAATCCAATTTTGGTAACCTCCCATACAGTTGAAGTCGGAAGTTTACATTCACCATCGCCAAATACATTTAATCCTAGTAAAAATTCTCTGTCTTAGGTCCGTTAGGATCACCACGTCATTTTACAAATGTGAAATGTCAGAATAATAGTAGAGAGAAAGATTATTCTGTTCCTACAGAAACCACCTTCTATCCATTGTGACGGGCCTGAATGTGTCTTGAACCGTCTCAGTGCTTCTCCTTCCGATCGGGCGCTTCCCCCTTTAATTCCCTATTAAATAGCCAGCATCAGCTGCACAAAAAGTGGGGTTTGTGACGGTGGTGCGAACGAGGAAGTGTTTCAACCCTCAGTTCCGAAGCTTCTTCACTCCGTTTGTTTTGTTGTATTTGAAAGTGCTGTTTTGTAGCCTTGTCTTAAAGTTTAACCAGAATCGGATCCACTTCCTTTGGACTTCTCGGTTGGTCTCTGCTGATTGGCCTCCGCTGGAGATCTGTTGGCGGATCGGATCGTCTGACTGGCCGACTGACTACAACTTTTTTGCATACGGTATTTAATTTGTTTTGAGTGTGATTTATACCGTATTGATTTGTGGTCAGTTGCAATTGAAGACTACTGAGATATGATACTTTATGGTTGTGTGGTAAAAGAGTTTGACATTTTGATTGTATGATTGAGACTGGGTTTACGCTACACTTGTATGAACGGACAAACATTGCGTGACGAAGGTCAAACATTGCGTGACGAAGGTCAAACATTGCGTGACGAAGGTCACTTGAGTTCCCTGAACTCCTTTACCGGGCTGGACGCTTTTCAGGCCCGAGGTACGGGACATTTCTGGAGGAACCAGAACTCACTGTGTTATATTATTATATGTGTGTGTGATCATTTATGTAGCTAATACAACCCACGCAAAATAATAGTTGTTTTGAAGTGATTTCCAATGTTTTAAGGGTTTATGAAAAGTATATTTCCATCCTGACTTGTACATGAGTCCTTTGTATTGGTGTAGACTTCAAGGACCAGATGGGACTCATTCCCTCACGAACGAAAAGGAAAAATCTATATTTTCTCTGGTAAGGCACCACCCATCTGTCACCTCTAACAAACAATAACCTCAAGTCAAAACCGTTCCACCATGTTCCCTCCCTTCCTCCTGTCCTTCCTCATCCCTCATTCCTTTATATATTTTATCATCCTCTCTCCTTTCTGTCTCCACCTCCCCCTCTCCCTCCCTTCCTCCTGTCCTTCCTCAGCCCTCATTCCTTTATATATTTTATCATCCTCTCTCCTTTCTGTCTCCACCTCCCCCTCTCCCTCCCTTCCTCCTGTCCTTCCTCATCCCTCATTCCTTTATATATTTTATCATCCTCTCTCCTTTCTGTCTCCACCTCCCCCTCTCCCTCCCTTCCTCCTGTCCTTCCTCATCCCTCATCCCTTTATATATTTTATCATCCTCTCTCCTTTCTGTCTCCACCTCCCCCTCTCCCTCCCTTCCTCCTGTCCTTCCTCATCCCTCATTCCTTTATATATTTTATCATCCTCTCTCCTTTCTGTCTCCACCTCCCCCTCTCCCTCCCTTCCTCCTGTCCTTCCTCATCCCTCATTCCTTTATATATTTTATCATCCTCTCTCCTTTCTGTCTCCACCTCCCCCTCTCCCTCCCTTCCTCCTGTCCTTCCTCCGGTCCTTCCTCATCCCTCATTCCTTTATATATTTTATCATCCTCTCTCCTTATCTACTCCTCCTCCTCCTCCTCTGTGGTTCTCCTCCTCTGTCCTCTCTCTTCCTCTGTGGTTCTCCTCCTCTGTGGTTCTCCTCCTCTACTCCTCTCTTCCTCTGTGGTTCTCCTCCTCTGTCCTCTCTCTTCCTCTGTGGTTCTCCTCCTCTGTGGTTCTCCTCCTCTACTCCTCTCTTCCTCTCTGGATCACCTCCTCTGTGGTTATCCTCCTCCATCCTCTCGTTTCCTCTGTGTTTCTCCTCCTCTGTGTTTCTCCTCCTGTCTGGATCTCCTCCTCTCTGGATCTCCTCCTCTGTGTTTCTCCTCCTCTCTGGATCTCCTCCTCTCTGGATCTCCTCCTCTCTGGATCTCCTCCTCTCTGAATCTCCTCCTCTCTGTCCTCTCTCCTCTGTGTTTCTCCTCCTCTCTGTCCTCTCTCCTCTGTGTTTCTCCTCCTCTCTGGATCTCCTCCTCTGTGTTTCTCCTCCTCTCTGTCCTCTCTCCTCTGTGTTTCTCCTCCTCTCTGGATCTCCTCCTCTGTGTTTCTCCTCCTCTCTGTCCTCTCTCCTCTGTGTTTCTCCTCCTGTCTGGATCTCCTCCTCTCTGGATCTCCTCCTCTCTGGATCTCCTCCTCTCTGGATCTCCTCCTCTGTGTTTCTCCTCCTCTCTGGATCTCCTCCTCTCTGGATCTCCTCCTCTCTGTCCTCTCTCCTCTGTGTTTCTCCTCCTCTCTGGATCTCCTCCTCTCTGGTTCTCCTCCTCTCTGGATCTCCTCCTCTCTGGATCTCCTCCTCTCTGGATCTCCTCCTCTCTGTGTTCTCCTCCTCTGTGTTTCTCCTCCTCTCTGGATCTCCTCCTCTGTGTTTCTCCTCCTCTCTGTCCTCTCTCCTCTGTGTTTCTCCTCCTCTCTGGATCTCCTCCTCTGTGTTTCTCCTCCTCTCTGTCCTCTCTCCTCTGTGTTTCTCCTCCTCTCTGGATCTCCTCCTCTGTGTTTCTCCTCCTCTCTGGATCTCCTCCTCTCTGGATCTCCTCCTCTCTGGTTCTCATCCTCTCTGTCCTCTCTCCTCTGTGTTTCTCCTTCTCTCTGGATCTCCTCCTCTCTGTGTTTCTCCTCCTCTCTGAATCTCCTCCTCTCTGTCCTCTCTCCTCTGCGGTTCTCCTCCTCTCTGTCCTCTCTCCTCTGTGTTTCTCCTCCTCTCTGAATCTCCTCCTCTCTGGTTCTCCTCCTCTCTGGATCTCCTCCTCTCTGGATCTCCTCCTCTCTGGATCTCCTCCTCTCTGGATCTCCTCCTCTCTGTGGTTCTCCTCCTCTCTGGTTCTCCTCCTCTCTGTCCTCTCCTCCTCTGTGGATCTCCTCCTCTCTGGATCTCCTTCTCTGTCCTCTCCCCTCATGTGGTTCTCCTCCTCCATCCTCCCCCTTCCTCCTTGTCTCCCCATCTCTCCTCCTCCCTCGGCTCCCCCCTCTTTTCCCACTCCTCATCCCCTCCTCGTGCTCTCACTGTCTCTATCATTCTATCCTTTCTGTCTCCACCTCCCACTCTCCACCCTCCCTCCGTCCTCTCCCCCCTTTAAGGCCCAGCTCATGTTTCTCTTTACCTGCATGCCCTCCTGTCCTGAGATGCCGACGCCCACATCAGCCACCTGAATCATGCTGACATCATTAGCCCCATCACCTGAGATTAATGAGATGGGGGGAGAGAGAGGAGGGGGAGGAGAGAGGGGAGAGAGAGGGGGGGAAGGGGGATGGGAGGAGGGAGGGAAGGGGGATGGGAGGAGGGAGGGAAGGGGGATGGGAGGAGGGAGGGAGAGAGAGACACACTCAGTAAGAGGAGCTAGTAGCTCCCAACCCCTTGTCCTCTGTACTCCACCTTGGTGCTAAAACAGCAAAACAAGGGAAGACCCCACCACCAGTAACAGTCAGTAAACAGGGGAAGACCAGCAGTAACAGTCAGTAAACAGGGGAAGATCTCAGTAACAGTCAGTAAACAGGGGAAGACCTCAGTAATAGTCAGTAAACAGGGGAAGACCAGCAGTAACAGTCAGTAAACAGGGGAAGACCAGCAGTAACAACAGTCAGTAAACAGGGGAAGATCTCAGTAACAGTCAGTAAACAGGGGAAGACCAGCAGTAATAACAGTCAGTAAACAGGGGAAGATCTCAGTAACAGTCAGTAAACAGGGGAAGACCTCAGTAACAGTCAGTAAACAAGATCTCAAACAGTCAGTAAACAGGGGAAGACCAGCAGTCAGTAAACAGGGGAAGACAGTCAGTAAACAGTAAACAGGGGAAGACCAGCAGTAAAACAAGACAGTCAGTAAACAGGGGAAGATCTCAGTAACAGTCAGTAAACAGGGAAGACCTCAGTAAGCCCCAGTTTCAGTCAGCTCTAATACACGACAACAGTCAGGTTCCTGTAAAAACAGGGGTGGTGGGTGAAGACCAGTGTAACAGTCAGTAAACAGGGGAAGACCTCAGTAACAGTCAGTAAACAGGGGAAGATCTCAGTAACAGTCAGTAAACAGGGGAAGATCTCAGTAACAGTCAGTAAACAGGGGAAGACCTCAGTAACAGTCAGTAAACAGGGGAAGATCTCAGTAACAGTCAGTAAACAGGGGAAGATCTCAGTAACAGTCAGTAAACAGGGGAAGACCTCAGTAAGCCCCAGTTTCCATGGTCAGCTCTAATACACGACAACTTCACAGAGGAAACAGTTCCCACAAAGGTTCCTGTACTTACAAACAGCTGAGTGTTAATGTGGTGGGTGAAGTATGACTTATCGCTGAGTGTGAATGTGGTGGGTGAAGTATGACTTATCGCTGAGTGTGAATGTGGTGGCTGAAGTATGACTTATATAGCTGTGTATGTGAAGTATGACTTATATAGTTGTGTATGTGGTGGGTGAAGTATGACTTATATAGCTGTGTATGTGAAGTATGACTTATATAGCTGTGTATGTGAAGTATGACTTATATGCTGTGTGGTGTGAATGACTATTACATATGTGGTGGGTGAAGTATGACTTATATAGCTGTGTATGTGAAGTATGACTTATATAGCTGTGTATGTGAAGTATGACTTATATAGCTGTGTAAGAATTTGAGAGAATTGAGAGAATGCCAAGAGTGTGAAAAGCTGTTATCAAGGCAAATGGTGGCTACTTTGAAGAATATAAAATATATCTTGATTTGTTCAACACTTTTCTGGTTACTACATGATTCCATTTGTGTTATTACATAGTGTTGATGTCTTCACTACTATTCTACAATGTAGAAAATAGTACAAATACAGAAAAACCCTGGAATGAGTAGGTGTGTCTCTGTAACCGTTAAAAGACTCAATATATATATATATATTTTTAAACTTTGTTGAACTAGACTGGTACATAACTATGTCCAGAGTTGAGGAACAGGACTGGTACATACCTATGGCCAGAGTTGAGGAACTAGACTGGTACATACCTATGGCCAGAGTTGAGGAAGTAGACTGGTACATACCTATGGCCAGTGTCATGACCTTCAGTTTGTTCCGGACCAGTTTAACCACCATACTCTTCTGCAGCGGTGTGGAGCGACAGCAGAGGACTGACCGACAGCTCCTCGCCACCGCCAGGAACTTCTCATCTAGGCTGCTGTCCAGCGCGTAGGCCAGCGTCCGCCCGTCAATCACCAAACCCAGCCGGTGCACCAGGAAGGACTGGGTCTGGGAGGAGGAGGGGGAGGGAGGAGGAGGGGGGAAGGAGTAGGCTGGAGCGTAGTCTTTCTGAAAGGATCTGGAAGGATCCGAGGACAGGAACTTAGCCTGGATGTAGTGTAGACTCTCCTCTAGAAGGACTGCCATCGCCTCCTGTTAGAGAGACCGACAGGCAGAGAGGGAGAGAGAGACCGGCAGAGAGGGAGAGAGAGAGAGACAGGCAGAGAGGGAGAGAGAGACAGGCAGAGAGGGAGAGAGAGGCCAGCAGAGAGGGAGAGAGAGACCGGCAGAGAGGGAGAGAGAGACCGGCAGAGAGGGAGAGAGAGACCGGCAGAGAGCGAGAGAGAGACAGGCAGAGAGGGAGAGAGAGAGACGACAGAGAGGGAGAGAGAGACCAGCAGAGAGGAAGAGAGAGACCAGCAGAGAGGGAGAGAGAGACCGGCAGAGAGGGAGAGAGAGACCGGCAGAGAGGGAGAGAGAGACCGGCAGAGAGGGAGAGAGAGACCGGCAGAGAGGGAGAGAGACAGACAGGGAGAGAGACAGGCATAGGGTCAGAGAGAGACAGACAGAGAGAGACAGGCAGAGGGTCAGAGAGACCGGCAGAGGGGAGAGAGAGACCGGCAGAGAGGGAGAGAGAGAGACCAGCAGAGAGAGAGAGAGTCCGGCAGAGAGGGAGAGAGAGACCGACAGGGAGAGGAGAGAGAGGGAGAGAGAGACCGGCAGAGGCAGAGAGAGAGACAGACAGGGAGAGAGACAGGCAGAGGGTCAGGGAGAGACAGGGAGAGAGACAGGCAGAGAGGGAGAGAGAGACCAGCAGAGAGGGAGAGAGAGACCAGCAGAGAGGGAGAGAGAGACCAGCAGAGAGGGAGAGAGAGTCCGGCAGAGAGGGAGAGAGAGACCGGCAGAGAGGGAGAGAGACAGGCATAGGGTCAGAGAGAGACAGACAGGGAGAGAGACAGGCAGAGAGGGAGAGAGAGACCAGCAGAGAGGGAGAGAGAGACCAGCAGAGAGGGAGAGAGAGTCCGGCAGAGAGGGAGAGAGAGACCGGCAGAGAGGGAGAGAGAGAGACAGACAGGGAGAGAGACAGGCATAGGGTCAGAGAGAGACAGACAGGGAGAGAGACAGGCATAGGGTCAGAGAGACCGGCAGAGGGGGAGAGAGAGACAGGCAGAGAGGGAGAGAGAGACCGGTAGAGAGGGAGAGAGAGACAGGCAGAGAGGGAGAGAGAGACCGGTAGAGAGGGAGAGAGAGACCGGCAGAGAAGTTAATTAAAAGTTAATTTGTGAAATGCATTTCCTTCTTGATGTGTTTGAGCCAATCAGTTATGTTGTGACAAGGTAGGGGGGGTATACAGAAGACGGTATTTTACAAAATAAAGCTAAGTCCATATAATGGCAAAAACAGCTCAAATAAGCAAAGAGAAATGACAGTCCATCATTACTTATCCCAGTCTGCTGTCCCCACATGCTTCAAGATGGCCACCATTGTTCCTGAAGGCAAAGATAACTGAACTAAATGACTATCGCCCCGTAGCACTCACTTCAGTCATCATGAAGTGCTTTGAGAGACTAGTCAAGGACCATTTCACCTCCACCTTACCGGCCACCGTGGACCCACTTCAGTTTGCATACCGCCCCAACAGGTCCACAGACAAAGTTTTAAGTTCCTCAACGTTAAGCAACAGCGCCTCTTCAAACTCAGGAGGCTGAAGAAATATGGCTTGTCACCCAAAACCCTGACAAACTTTTACAGACGCACAACTGAGAGCTTTCTGTCGGGCTGTATCACCGCCTGGTACGGCAACTGCTCCGCCCTCAACCGTAAGGCTCTGCAGAGGGTAGTGAGGACTGCACAACGCATCACCGGGAGCAAACTACCTGCCCTCCAGGACACCTACACCACCCGTTGTTACAGGAAGGCCATAAAGATCATCAAGGACATCAACCACCCGAACCACTGCCTGTTCACCCCGCTATCATCCAGAAGGCGAGGTCAGTACAGGTGCATCAAAGCTGGGACCGAGAGACTGAAAAACAGCTTCCATCTCAAGGCCATCAGACTGTTAAACAGCCATCACTAACAGTGAGTGGATGCTGCCAACACACTGTCATTGACACTGACCAACTCACTGCCATTTTAATAATGGGAAATAATGATTTAATAATGTTTAAATCTTACATCATCAGTGCCACTTTTCAATGCTATTTGTTATAATGTTTGAAATATCCCTAATTATTCACTTCATGATTGTGTCCCATATGTTATATTCTTACTCTACAAAAAATACAGTTTTATATCTTTATGTTTGAAGCCTGATGTATCAAAGCCACTTTAACTATGCCACTTTGTTTACTTTGTCTAACACTGTATCTCATATTTTATACCATCTACTGCACCATCTACTGTATGCTGCTCTGTACCATCACTCATTCATATATTTATATGTACATATTCTTATTCCATCCCTTTAGATTTGTATAAGACAGTAGTTTTGGAATTGTTAGTTAGATTATTTGTTAAATATTACTGCACTGTCAGAACTAGAAGCACAAGCATTTCGCTACCTCGCATTTAACATCTGCTAACCATGTGATGTGACAATTAACATTTGATTTGATTTGACCATGATCTTAACCAGCGTGACCTTCAAACTCAGGAGGCTGAAGAAATATGGCTGACCATCAACATCTGCTCACCCAAAACCCTGACAAACTTTACAGACGCACAACTGAGAGCCAGTTTCCAGTTAAACAGCCATCACTAACTCAGAGAGGATGCTGCCTAACCACGTGACCATCAATCACTGGCCACTTTAATAAATGGATCACAGTCAAATAATGCCACTTTAATAATGTTTACCATCAACATCTGTACAGTGACCATCAGTTTTTGATTTGTTAAAAAGTTTGAAATATCAACAAATGTCTAACCACGTGATTGTCAACATCTTGTTGTCGATTCTTCACCAAAAACAGTTTTATATCTTTATGTTTGAAGCCATCAAATCTGGCAAAACGTGACCATCAAGGGGGCATCTGCTAACCACTGACCATCAACATCTTATACCATCTATGACCATCAACATCTGCTAACCACGCTGACCATCAATTTATATGTACATATTCTCATTCCATCAACATCTGCTAACCACGTGACCATCAAATTGTTAACCACGTGACCATAACATCTGCTAACCACGTGACCATTAACATCTGCTAACCATGTGACCAATAACATCTGCTAACCACGTGACCATCAACATCTGCTAACCACGTGACCATCAACATCTGCTAACCACGTGACCATCAACATCTGCTTACCATGTGACCAATAACATCTGCTAACCATGTGACCAATAACATCTGCTAACCACGTGACCAATAACATCTCCTAACCATGTAACCATTAACTGATCTGATCTGGAGGACTCACTAAACAGAGACCATCCCTGGTCATCCTTACTGCCTCTGATCTGGAGGACTCACTAAACAGAGACCATCCCTGGTCATCCTTACTGCCATCAATATGGAGGACTCACTAAACAGAGACCATCAACATCTCTACTGCCCTGATCTGACTCATCAAATCAGAGAACATCCCGGTCATCAACATCTCTGATCTGGAACTCACTAAACAGAGAACATCCCTGGTCATCCCTACTGCCTCTGATCTGGAGGACTCACTAAACAGAGAACATCCCTGGTCATCCCTACTGCCTCTGATCTGGAGGACTCACTAAACAGAGAACATCCCTGGTCATCCCTACCAATCAACCTCTGATCTGGAGGACTCACTGAACAGAGAACATCCCGGTCATCCCTACTGTCCTGATCTGGAGGACTCACTAAACAGAGAACATCCCTGGTCACTCTACTGCCTCTGATCTGGAACTCACTAACCAGAGAACATCCCCGGTCATCCCTACTGTCTCTGATCTGGAGGACTCACTAAACATGTACATCCCTGGTCATCCCTACTGCCTCTGATCTGGAGGACTCACTAAACAGAGACCATCCCTGGTCATCCCTACTGCCTCTGATCTGGAGGACTCACTAAACAGAGAACATCCCTGGTCATCCCTACTGCCTCTGATCTGGAGGACTCACAAACAGAGAACATCCCTGGTCATCCCTACTGCCTCTGATCTGGAGGACTCACTAAACAGAGAACATCCCTGGTCATCCCTACTGCCTCTGATCTGGAGGACTCACTAAACAGAGAACATCCCTGGTCATCACTACTGCCTCTGATCTGGAGGACTCACTAAACAGAGAACATCCCTGGTCATCCCTACTGCCTCTGATCTAGAGGACTCACTAAACAGAGAACATCCCTGGTCATCCCTACTGCCTCTGATCTGGAGGACTCACTAAACAGAGAACATCCCTGGTCATCCCCACTGCCTCTGATCTGGAGGACTCACTAAACAGAGATCATCCCTGGTCATCCCTGATGTCTG
This sequence comes from Oncorhynchus keta, assembly GCF_023373465.1. Lineage (NCBI taxonomy): Eukaryota > Metazoa > Chordata > Actinopteri > Salmoniformes > Salmonidae > Oncorhynchus > Oncorhynchus keta. The sequence continues at coordinate 56,114,350 of NC_068442.1, forward strand.
ATCTGGAGGACTCACTGAGTCATCCTGAGAGTCCCTAGTGTCTGATCTGGAGGATCTCACTAAACAGAGAACATCCCTGGTCATGACTGATCTCACCTGAGGACTCACTAAACAGAGAACATCCCTGAGTCAGTCAGTGCCTCTGATCTGGAGGACTCACTAAACTGAGAGGTCATCCCTACTGCCTCTGATCTGTGAGGATCTCACCAGAGAACATCCCTGGTCATCCCCACTGCCTCTGACCTGAGAGTCACTGTTGAGTGTGAACAGATCATCCCTGGTCATCCCTAGTGTTGAGTGTGAGGATCTCACCTGAGAGTCAGTGGTCATCCCTACTGCCTCTGATCTGGAGGACTCACTAAACACACATGCTTCATTTGTAAATGATGTCTGGCGTTGAGTGTGATGATGTCACCTGAGAGTCAGTGTTGAGTGTGATGATCTCACCTGAGAGTCAGTGTTGAGTGTGATGATCTCACCTGAGAGTCAGTGTTGAGTGTGATGATCTCACCTGAGAGTCAGTGTTGAGTGTGATGATCTCACCTGAGAGTCAGTGTTGAGTGTGATGATCTCACCTGAGAGTCAGTGTTGAGTGTGATGATCTCACCTGAGAGTCAGTGTTGAGTGTGATGATCTCACCTGAGAGTCAGTGTTGAGTGTGATGATCTCACCTGAGAGTCAGTGTTGAGTGTGATGATCTCACCTGAGAGTCGGCGTTGAGTGTGATGATCTCGTCGTCCGGTTCCAGCAGCTTGCAAGCATAGGCGATGTTGATGGCTGTCTCCTGTTTGTCCCCCGTCAGAACCCAGATCTGGAGCCCTGCCTTCCGCAGCGACGCAATGGTCTCTGGGACACCATCTTGTAGACGGTCCTCTACACCCGTTGCTCCTAGAAAACCATTACAAATATCAACAGCTGTTGCATTTAAAACATAATCTTTTGACGAGGTCTTCGGGGGGACATCAGTGTTGAAGGTATGCAGTACCAGTATGAACCTCCCTGGGGCCTCATTCAACACCAAAGTTTGTTATTTCTCCATTTTGAATTTGACAGGATAGTGTGTTTGCAACTTCCAGCGGTTGATGAACTGTATTGGAGTATAATAATGGTAGGCTAATTAATAGAAGCATTAAAACGTAGGCCTGAGGCCTCCCGAGTGGAGCAGTGGCCTAATGAAAGCATTAAAACGTAGGCCTGAGGCCTCCCGAGTGGAGCAGTGGCCTAATGAAAACATTAAAACGTAGGCCTGAGGCCTCCCGAGTGGAGCAGTGGCCTAATGAAAACATTCAAACGTAGGCCTGAGGCCTCCCGAGTGGAGCAGTGGCCTAATGAAAACATTCAAACGTCTACCTGAGGCCTCCCGAGTGGAGCAGTGGCCTAATGAAAACATTAAAACGTAGGCCTGAGGCCTCCCGAGTGGAGCAGTGGCCTAATGAAAACATTAAAACGTAGGCCTGAGGCCTCCCGAGTGGAGCAGTGGCCTAATGAAAACATTAAAACGTAGGCCTGAGGCCTCCCGAGTGGAGCAGTGGCCTAATGAAAACATTAAAACGTAGGCCTGAGGCCTCCCGAGTGGAGCAGTGGCCTAATGAAAACATTAAAACGTAGGCCTGAGGCCTCCCGAGTGGAGCAGTAGCCTAATGAAAACATTCCAACGTAGGCCTGAGGCCTCCCGAGTGGAGCAGTGGCCTAATGAAAACATTCCAACGTAGGCCTGAGGCCTCCCGAGTGGAGCAGTGGCCTAATGAAAACATTAAAACGTAGGCCTGAGGCCTCCCGAGTGGAGCAGTGGCCTAATGAAAACATTCAAACGTAGGCCTGAGGCCTCCCGAGTGGAGCAGTGGCCTAATGAAAACATTCAAACGTAGGCCTGAGGCCTCCCGAGTGGAGCAGTGGCCTAATGAAAACATTAAAACGTAGGCCTGAGGCCTCCCGAGTGGAGCAGTAGCCTAATGAAAACATTAAAACGTAGGCCTTTTTTTTTTGCTAATGTATGATGGGGGTCCCTGGTTTTCCTGTGAGGGTTTCCCTGGTTTTCCTGTGAGGGGGTCCCTGGGCATAAGAGTTTGACGACCCCCTGGTCTAAATCATAATCATATTGCTGGACATGTCTCTTTTTCTGACTGGTTTATTATCAGGCTACTACCATTTATCCAATCAACAGCCAACCATGTACCATTTATCCAATCAACAGCCAACCATGTACCATGTATCCATTCAACAGCCAACCATGTACCATTTATCCATTCAACAGCCAACCATGTACCATGTATCCATTCAACAGCCAACCATGTACCATGTATCCATTCAACAGCCAACCATAATTTATCCATTCAACTGCCAACCATGTACCATGTATCTCAACAGCCAACCATGTACCATGTATCCATTCAACAGCCAACCATGTACCATTTATCCATTCAACAGCCAACCATGTACCATTTATCCATTCAACAGCCAACCATGTACCATTTATCCATTCAACAGCCAACCATGTACCATGTATCCATTCAACAGCCAACCATGTACCATTTATCCATTCAACAGCCAACCATGTACCATTTATCCATTCAACAGCCAACCATGTACCATTTATCCATTCAACAGCCAACCATGTACCATTTATCCATTCAACAGCCAACCATGTACCATTTATCCATTCAACAGCCAACCATGTACCATGTATCCATTCAACAGCCAACCATTTATCCATTCAACAGCCAACCATGTACCATGTATCCAATCAACAGCCAACCATGTACCATGTATCCATTCAACAGCCAACCATGTACCATTTATCCATTCAACAGCCAACCATGTACCATTTATCCATTCAACAGCCAACCATGTACCATTTATCCATTCAACAGCCAACCATGTACCATGTATCCATTCAACAGCCAACCATGTACCATGTATCCATTCAACAGCCAACCATGTACCATTTATCCATTCAACAGCCAACCATGTACCATTTATCCAATCAACAGCCAACCATGTACCATTTATCCATTCAACAGCCAACCATGTACCATTTATCCATTCAACAGCCAACCATGTACCATTTATCCATTCAACAGCCAACCATGTACCATTTATCCATTCAACAGCCAACCATGTACCATTTATCCAATCAACAGCCAACCATGTACCATTTATCCATTCAACAGCCAACCATGTACCATTTATCCATTCAACAGCCAACCATGTACCATGTATCCATTCAACAGCCAACCATGTACCATTTATCCAATCAACAGCCAACCATGTACCATGTATCCATTCAACAGCCAACCATGTACCATTTATCCAATCAACAGCCAACCATGTACCATTTATCCAATCAACAGCCAACCATGTACCATTTATCCATTCAACAGCCAACCATGTACCATTTATCCAATCAACAGCCAACCATGTACCATTTATCCAATCAACAGCCAACCATGTACCATTTATCCAATCAACAGCCAACCATGTACCATTTATCCATTCAATAGCTGTTCAGGAGTCTTATGGCTTGGGGGTAGAAGTTGTTTAGAAGCCAAATGGACCTAGACTTGGCACCCCCGTACCGCTTGCCATGCGGTAGCAGAGAGATTAATCTATGACTAGGGTGGCTGGAGTCTGAATTTGTATGTCCTTCCTCTGATACCGCCTGGTATAGAGGTCCTGGTTGGCAGGTTCTTCAAAGTAGCCACCCTTTGCCTTGATGACAGCTTTGCATACTCTTGGCATTCTCTCACCAGTTTCATGAGGTAGCCACCTGGAATGCTAAACTCTGGTGCCCAAATACTAGGCATGTCCTGAAGCTGTTGGAGGACAGACTAGTGTCACCCAGCCACATTATAATTCACACAGGCACAAACAACCTGAGGACCCAGCAGGAAAGTGTGGCCACAGCACTCACAGGAGTGATTGAAAAAGCCTCTTCCACTTTCCCCAATGCACAAGTGGTTATCTCCACCCTGCTACCACAAAAGGGCATTCACCTTGCCACCATACAGTGGGTGAATGCAAGCATTTCCCAGGACTGTGCCTCAAAACCTAATGTCTACCTGGCCCACCACTCCACCCTGGACTTGAATATCCACCTCTACAAGGCAGCAGTCCCTACCTGGCCCACCACTCCACCCTGGACTTGAATATCCACCTCTACAAGGCAGCAGTCCCTACCTGGCCCACCACTCCACTCTGGACTTGAATATCCACCTCTACAAGGCAGCAGTCCCTACCTGGCCCACCACTCCACCCTGGACTTGAATATCCACCTCTACAAGGCAGCAGTCCCTACCTGGCCCACCACTCCACCCTGGACTTGAATATCCCCCTCTACAAGGCAGCAGTCCCTACCTGGCCCACCACTCCACCCTGGACTTGAATATCCACCTCTACAAGGCAGCAGTCCCTACCTGGCCCACCACTCCACCCTGGACTTGAATATCCCCCTCTACAAGGCAGCAGTCCCTACCTGGCCCACCACTCCACTCTGGACTTGAATATCCCCCTCTACAAGGCAGCAGTCCCTACCTGGCCCACCACTCCACCCTGGACTTGAATATCCCCCTCTACAAGGCAGCAGTCCCTACCTGGCCCACCACTCCACTCTGGACTTGAATATCCCCCTCTACAAGGCAGCAGTCCCTACCTGGCCCACCACACCACTCTGGACTTGAATATCCCCCTCTACAAGGCAGCAGTCCCTACCTGGCCCACCACTCCACTCTGGACTTGAATATCCCCCTCTACAAGGCAGCAGTCCCTACCTGGCCCACCACTCCACCCTGGACTTGAATATCCCCCTCTACAAGGCAGCAGTCCCAACCTGGCCCACCACACCACTCTGGACTTGAATATCCCCCTCTACAAGGCAGCAGTCCCTACCTGGCCCACCACTCCACACTTGAATATCCCCCTCTACAAGGCAGCAGTCCCTACCTGGCCCACCACTCCACTCTGGACTTGAATATCCACCTCTACAAGGCAGCAGTCCCTACCTGGCCCACCACACCACTCTGGACTTGAATATCCCCCTCTACAAGGCAGCAGTCCCTACCTGGCCCACCACTCCACTCTGGACTTGAATATCCCCCTCTACAAGGCAGCAGTCCCTACCTGGCCCACCACTCCACCCTGGACTTGGATATCCCCCTCTACAAGGCAGCAGTCCCAACCTGGCCCACCACACCACTCTGGACCTGAATATCCCCCTCTACAAGGCAGCAGTCCCTACCTGGCCCACCACTCCACACTTGAATATCCCCCTCTACAAGGCAGCAGTCCCTACCTGGCCCACCACTCCACTCTGGACTTGAATATCCACCTCTACAAGGCAGCAGTCCCTACCTGGCCCACCACTCCACCCTGGACTTGAATATCCCCCTCTACAAGGCAGCAGTCCCTACCTGGCCCACCACTCCACCCTGGACTTGAATATCCACCTCTACAAGGCAGCAGTCCCTACCTGGCCCACCACTCCACCCTGGACTTGAATATCCACCTCTACAAGGCAGCAGTCCCTACCTGGCCCACCACTCCACTCTGGGAATATCCCACAGCAGTCCCTACCTGGCCCACCACCCACCCTGGACCCCCCTCTACAAGGCAGCAGTCCCTACCTGGCCCACCACTCCACTCCCAACCTCTACAAGGCAGCAGTCCCTACCTGGCCCACCACACCACTCTGGACTTGAATATCCCCCTCTACAAGGCAGCAGTCCCTACCTGGCCCACCACTCCACTCTGGACTTGAATATCCCCCTAAAGCAGTCCCTACCTGGCCCACCACTCCACCCTGGTGCTTGAATATCCCCCTCTACAAGGCAGCAGTCCCAACCTGGCCCACCACACCACTCTGGACTTGAATATCCCCTTACAAGGCAGCAGTCCCTACCTGGCCCATCCACACTTGAATATCCCCTCTACAAGGCAGCAGTCCCTACCTGGCCCACCACTCCACTCTGGACTTGAATATCCACCCTACAAGGCAGCAGTCCCTACCTGGCCCACCACACCACTCTGGACTTGAATATCCCCCAAGGCAGCAGTCCCTACCTGGCCCACCACTCCACTCTGGACTTGAATATCCCCCTCTACAAGGCAGCAGTCCCTACCTGGCCCACCACCCACCCTGGACTTGATATCCCCCTCTGGCAGCAGTCCCAACCTGGCCCACAACACCACTCTGGACTTGAATATCCCCCCTCTACAAGGCAGCAGGCCCACCACTCCACACTTGAATATCCCCTCTAGGCAGTCCCTACCTGGCCCACCACTCCACTCTGGACTTGAATATCCCCCTCTACAAGGCAGCAGTCCCTACCTGGCCCACCACTCCACCCTGGACTTGAATATCCACCTCTACAAGGCAGCAGTCCCTACCTGGCCCACCACTCCACCCTGGACTTGAATATCCCCCTCTACAAGGCAGCAGTCCCTACCTGGCCCACCACTCCACCCTGGACTTGAATATCCCCCTCTACAAGGCAGCAGTCCCTACCACTCCACCCTGGACTTGAATATCCCCTCTACAAGGCAGCAGTCCCTACCTGGCCCACCACTTGACCCTGGACTTGAATATCCCCCTCCAAGGCAGCAGTCCCTACCTGGCCCACCACACCACCCTGGACTTGAATATCCCCCTCTACAAGGCAGCAGTCCCTACCTGGCCCACCACTCCACCCTGGACTTTAATATCCCCCTATACAAGGCAGCAGTCCCTACCTGGCCCACCACTCCACTCTGAACTTGAATATCCACCTCTACAAGGCAGCAGTCCCTACCTGGCCCACCACTCCACCCTGGACTTGAATATCCCCCTCTACAAGGCAGCAGTCCCTACCTGGACTTGAATATCCCCTACCAGCAGTCCCTACCTGGACTGTTGAATATCCACCTCTACAAGGCAGCAGTCCCTACCTGGCCCACCACTGGACTTGAATATCCCCCTCTACAAGGCAGCAGTCCCTACCTGGCCCACCACTCCACCCTGGACTTGAATATCCCCCTGGCAGCAGTCCCTTGGCCCACCACTATCTGAACTTGAATATCCACCTCTACAAGGCAGCAGTCCCTACCTGGCCCACCACTCCACTCTGGACTTGAATATCCACCTCTACAAGGCAGCAGTCCCTACCTGGCCCACCACTCCACCCTGGACTTGAATATCCCCCTCTACAAGGCAGCAGTCCCTACTTCTTACAGGACCATGTAGGACGTACCCCTCAACCGCAGCCCCTCACACAGGAGCAACAGAACGGACACCCCGTCCCGACCGTATTGATGGGGTTCTGAGTGATGGTTTACCACAGCTGTGGTATGTGTGTGGCAATGGCAGAATAACATTAAAACTTGTTAACTATGATCGATGGTGCTGGTTGTCTTTGCTCGCTGTAACTGACAAAGTTATACAGGAGTTACAGAAGTGGAAATCGTGTTTTTTCTGTGAATGTTGGAGTTGATGTGCAATGGATGTAATCAAGCCCCAAGAGGTTTTGAGCCTGGATGTTGTTATCAAGCCCCCAGAGGAGTTGAGCCTGGATGTTGTTATCAAGCCCCCATAGGAGTTAAGCCTGGATGTTGTTATCAAGCCCCCAGAGGAGTTGAGCCTGGATGTTGTTATCAAGCCCCCAGAGGAGTTGAGCCTGGATGTTGTTATCAAGCCCCCAGAGGAGTTGAGCCTGGATGTTGTTATCAAGCCCCCAGAGGAGTTGAGCCTGGATGTTGTTATCAAGCCCCCAGAGGAGTTGAGCCTGGATGTTGTTATCAAGCCCCAGAGGGTTTTGAGCCTAGATGTTGTTATCAAGCCCCCAGAGGAGTTAAGCCTGGATGTTGTTATCAAGCCCCCAGAGGAGTTAAGCCTGGATGTTGTTATCAAGCCCCAGAGGAGTTAAGCCTGGATGTTGTTATCAAGCCCCAGAGGAGTTGAGCCTGGATGTTGTTATCAAGCCCCCAGAGGACTTTAAGCCTGGATGTTGTTATCAAGCCCCCAGAGGAGTTAAGCCTGGATGTTGTTATCAAGCCCCAGAGGAGTTGAGCCTGGATGTTGTTATCAAGCCCCCAGAGACTTTGAGCCTGGATGTTGTTATCAAGCCCCCAGAGGAGTTAAGCCTGGATGTTGTTATCAAGCCCCAGAGGAGTTAAGCCTGGATGTTGTTATCAAGCCCCAGAGGAGTTGAGCCTGGATGTTGTTATCAAGCCCCAGAGGAGTTAAGCCTGGATGTTGTTATCAAGCCCCCAGAGGAGTTAAGCCTGGATGTTGTTATCAAGCCCCCAGAGGAGTTGAGCCTGGATGTTGTTATCAAGCCCCCAGAGGAGTTGAGCCTGGATGTTGTTATCAAGCCCCAAGAGGTTTTGAGCCTGGATGTTGTTATCAAGGCCCCAGAGGAGTTGAGCCTGGATGTTGTTATCAAGCCCCCAGAGGTTTTGAGCCTGGATGTTGTTATCAAGCCCCAGAGGAGTTGAGCCTGGATGTTGTTATCAAGCCCCCAGAGGAGTTAAGCCTGGATGCTGTTATCAAGCCCCAAGAGGAGTTGAGCCTGGATGTTGTTATCAAGCCCCAGAGGTTTTGAGCCTGGATGTTGTTATCAAGCCCCCAGAGGAGTTAAGCCTGGATGTTGTTATCAAGCCCCAAGAGGTTTTGAGCCTGGATGTTGTTATCAAGCCCCAGAGGAGTTGAGCCTGGATGTTGTTATCAAGCCCCCAGAGGAGTTTTGAGCCTGGATGTTGTTATCAAGCCACCAGAGGAGTTAAGCCTGGATGTTGTTATCAAGCCCCAGAGGAGTTGAGCCTGGATGTTGTTATCAAGCCCCAAGAGGAGTTAAGCCTGGATGTTGTTATCAAGCCCCAGAGGAGTTAAGCCTGGATGTTGTTATCAAGCCCCAGAGGAGTTAAGCCTGGATGTTGTTATCAAGCCCCAAGAGGTTTTGAGCCTGGATGTTGTTATCAAGCCCCCAGAGGAGTTAAGCCTGGATGTTGTTATCAAGCCCCCAGAGGAGTTAAGCCTGGATGTTGTTATCAAGCCCCCAGAGGAGTTAAGCCTGGATGTTGTTATCAAGCCCCCAGAGGAGTTTTGAGCCTGGATGTTGTTATCAAGCCCCCAGAGGAGTTGAGCCTGGATGTTGTTATCAAGCCCCCAGAGGAGTTGAGCCTGGATGTTGTTATCAAGCCCCAAGAGGTTTTGAGCCTGGATGTTGTTATCAAGCCCCCAGAGGAGTTGAGCCTGGATGTTGTTATCAAGCCCCCAGAGGTTTTGAGCCTGGATGTTGTTATCAAGCCCCCAGAGGAGTTGAGCCTGGATGTTGTTATCAAGCCCCCAGAGGAGTTAAGCCTGGATGTTGTTATCAAGCCCCCAGAGGAGTTAAGCCTGGATGTTGTTATCAAGCCCCCAGAGGAGTTAAGCCTGGATGTTGTTATCAAGCCCCCAGAGGAGTTGAGCCTGGATGTTGTTATCAAGCCCCCAGAGGAGTTGAGCCTGGATGTTGTTATCAAGCCCCAAGAGGTTTTGAGCCTGGATGTTGTTATCAAGCCCCCAGAGGAGTTGAGCCTGGATGTTGTTATCAAGCCCCAGAGGTTTTGAGCCTGGATGTTGTTATCAAGCCCCCAGAGGAGTTAAGCCTGGATGTTGTTATCAAGCCCCCAGAGGAGTTGAGCCTGGATGCTGTTATCAAGCCCCCAGAGGAGTTGAGCCTGGATGTTGTTATCAAGCCCCCAGAGGAGTTGAGCCTGGATGTTGTTATCAAGCCCCAGAGAGTTTAAGCCTGGATGTTGTTATCAAGCCCCAAGAGGTTTTAAGCCTGGATGTTGTTATCAAGCCCCAGAGGAGTTGTGTTGTTATCAAGCCCCCAGAGGAGTTAAGCCTGGATGTTGTTATCAAGCCCCCAGAGGAGTTAAGCCTGGATGTTGTTATCAAGCCCCCAGAGGAGTTAAGCCTGGATGTTGTTATCAAGCCCCAGAGACTTTGAGCCTGGATGTTGTTATCAAGCCCCCATAGGAGTTAAGCCTGGATGTTGTTATAAAGCCCCCAGAGGAGTTAAGCCTGGATGTTGTTATCAAGCCCCAGAGGAGTTGAGCCTGGATGTTGTTATCAAGCCCCCAGAGGAGTTAAGCCTGGATGTTGTTATCAAGCCCCCAGAGGAGTTAAGCCTGGATGTTGTTATCAAGCCCCAGAGGAGTTGAGCCTGGATGTTGTTATCAAGCCCCAGAGGAGTTGAGCCTGGATGTTGTTATCAAGCCCCAAGAGGTTTTGAGCCTGGATGTTGTTATCAAGCCCCAAGAGGAGTTGAGCCTGGATGTTGTTATCAAGCCCCAGAGGTTTTGAGCCTGGATGTTGTTATCAAGCCCCCAGAGGAGTTAAGCCTGGATGTTGTTATCAAGCCCCCAGAGGAGTTAAGCCTGGATGCTGTTATCAAGCCCCCAGAGGAGTTAAGCCTGGATGTTGTTATCAAGCCCCCAGAGGAGTTGAGCCTGGATGTTGTTATCAAGCCCCCAGAGGAGTTAAGCCTGGATGTTGTTATCAAGCCCCCAGAGGAGTTGAGCCTGGATGTTGTTATCAAGCCCCCAGAGGAGTTAAGCCTGGATGTTGTTATCAAGCCCCCAGAGGAGTTAAGCCTGGATGTTGTTATCAAGCCCCCAGAGGAGTTAAGCCTGGATGTTGTTATCAAGCCCCCAGAGGAGTTAAGCCTGGATGTTGTTATCAAGCCACCAGAGGAGTTGAGCCTGGATGTTGTTATCAAGCCCCCAGAGGAGTTAAGCCTAGATGTTGTTATCAAGCCCCCAGAGGAGTTAAGCCTGGATGTTGTTATCAAGCCCCCAGAGGAGTTAAGCCTGGATGTTGTTATCAAGCCCCCAGAGGAGTTAAGCCTGGATGTTGTTATCAAGCCCCCAGAGGAGTTAAGCCTGGATGTTGTTATCAAGCCCCCAGAGGAGTTAAGCCTGGATGTTGTTATCAAGCCCCCAGAGGAGTTAAGCCTGGATGTTGTTATCAAGCCCCCAGAGGAGTTAAGCCTGGATGTTGTTATCAAGCCCCCAGAGGAGTTAAGCCTGGATGTTGTTATCAAGCCCCCAGAGGAGTTGAGCCTGGATGTTGTTATCAAGCCCCCAGAGGAGTTGAGCCTGGATGTTGTTATCAAGCCCCAAGAGGTTTTGAGCCTGGATGTTGTTATCAAGCCCCCAGAGGAGTTGAGCCTGGATGTTGTTATCAAGCCCCCAGAGGTTTTGAGCCTGGATGTTGTTATCAAGCCCCCAGAGGAGTTAAGCCTGGATGTTGTTATCAAGCCCCCAGAGGAGTTAAGCCTGGATGCTGTTATCAAGCCCCCAGAGGAGTTAAGCCTGGATGTTGTTATCAAGCCCCCAGAGGAGTTGAGCCTGGATGTTGTTATCAAGCCCCCAGAGGAGTTAAGCCTGGATGTTGTTATCAAGCCCCCAGAGGAGTTAAGCCTGGATGTTGTTATCAAGCCCCCAGAGGAGTTAAGCCTGGATGTTGTTATCAAGCCCCCAGAGGAGTTAAGCCTGGATGTTGTTATCAAGCCCCCATAGGTTTTATGTACAGGAGGACTTTGATCAGGCCGTCATCGTAAAAAAGGATTTGTTCTTAACTGAATTACCTCGTTAAATAAAGGTTAAAACATTTTTTCAAACAACCTTCATGAACACAACCAAATTATTATTTTAGCAATAGCATATAGGAAATGTATTAATTACACTGTTAGAACATTGCAGTCAGAGTGACTGCTAGTTAGCTTGAAGGGGGGTCCTTAGAGGCCTAGCGGTCCTAGTGTTAAGGGTGGGGGGTCCGTGGAGGCCCAGCGGTCCTAGTGTTAAGGGTGGGGGGTCCGTGGAGGCCCAGCGGTCCTAGTGTTAAGGGTGGGGGTCCGTGGAGGCCCAGCGGTCCTAGTGTTAAGGGTGGGGGGTCCGTGGAGGCCCAGCGGTCCTAGTGTTAAGGGTGGGGGTCCGTGGAGGCCCAGTGGTCCTAGTGTTAAGGTTGGGGGGTCCGTGGAGGCCCAGCGGTCCTAGTGTTAAGGGTAACAACTTTACCTAATAGATGCAGGTTCATCTCCAGTCTCAGAGCAGACTGAAACAGCAGCTCTTCTCTTCCCTGTATGGCCGTCTCTGCCTCCAGATGATGTCGCAACCAGACAGCATACTCCTCCTTAGTCATAACCTGCCACAGACAGACACAGACAGACAGACAGACAGCATACTCCTCCTTAGTCATAACCTGCCACAGACAGACACAGACAACCAGACAGCATACTCCTCCTTAGTCATAACCTGCCACAGACAGACACAGACAACCAGACAGCATACTCCTCCTTAGTCATAACCTGCCACAGACAGACACAGACAACCAGACAGCATACTCCTCCTTAGTCATAACCTGCCACAGACAGACACAGACAACCAGACAGCATACTCCTCCTTAGTCATAACCTGCCACAGACAGACACAGACAACCAGACAGCATACTCCTCCTTAGTCATAACCTGCCACAGACAGACACAGACAACCAGACAGCATACTCCTCCTTAGTCATAACCTGCCACAGACAGACACAGACAACCAGACAGCATACTCCTCCTTAGTCATAACCTGCCACAGACAGACACAGACAGACAGCATACTCCTCCTTAGTCATAACCTGCCACAGACAGACACAGGCAGACAGCATACTCCTCCTTAGTCATAACCTGCCACAGACAGACACAGACAGACAGCATACTCCTCCTTAGTCATAACCTGCCACAGACAGACACATAACACAGACAACCAGACAGCATACTCCTCCTTAGTCATAACCTCCCACAGACAGAGACAGACAGACAGACAGCATACTCCTCCTTAGTCATGACCTGCCACAGACAGACACAGACAGACAGCATACTCCTCCTTAGTCATAACCTGCCACAGACAGACACAGACAGACAGCATACTCCTCCTTAGTCATAACCTGCCACAGACAGACACAGACAACCAGACAGCATACTCCTCCTTAGTCATAACCTGCCACAGACAGACACAGACAACCAGACAGCATACTCCTCCTTAGTCATAACCTGCCACAGACAGACACAGACAACCAGACAGCATACTCCTCCTTAGTCATAACCTGCCACAGACAGACACAGACAAACAGAGACACAGACAACCAGACAGCATACTCCTCCTTAGTCATAACCTGCCACAGACAGACACAGACAACCAGACAGCATACTCCTCCTTAGTCATAACCTGCCACAGACAGACACAGACAACCAGACAGCACACTCCTCCTTAGTCATAACCTGCCACAGACAGACACACAGACAGACAGCATACTCCTCCTTAGTCATAACCTGCCACAGACAGACACAGACAACCAGACAGCATACTCCTCCTTAGTCATAACCTGCCACAGACAGACACAGACAACCAGACAGCATACTCCTCCTTAGTCATAACCTGCCACAGACAGACACAGACAACCAGACAGCATACTCCTCCTTAGTCATAACCTGCCACAGACAGACACAGACAACCAGACAGCATACTCCTCCTTAGTCATAACCTGCCACAGACAGAGACAGACAACCAGACAGCATACTCCTCCTTAGTCATAACCTGCCACAGACAGACACAGACAGAGACACAGACAGACACAGACAGACACAGACAGACAGACAGCATACTCCTCCTTAGTCATAACTGCCACAGACAGACACAGACAACCAGACAGCATACCTCCTCCTTAGTCATAACCTGCCACAGACAGAGACAGACAACCAGACAGCACACTCCCAGACCTTAGTCATAACTTCTGCCACTCTTCCAGACACAACAGACAGACAGCATACTGATTCCTCCTTAGTCATAACCTTTCCACAGACAGACACAGACAACCAGACAGCATACTCCTCCTTAGTCATAACCAGCCACAGACAGACACAGACAACCAGACAGCATAGCCTCCTTAGTCATAACCTGCCACAGACAGACACAGACAACCAGACAGCATACTCCTCCTTAGTCATAACCTGCCACAGACAGACACAGACAACCAGACAGCATACTTCTCCTTAGTCATAACCTCCACAGACAGAGACAGACAACCAGACAGCATACTTTCCTTAGTCATAACCTGCCACAGACAGACACAGACAGAGACACAGACAGACACAGACAGACACAGACAGACAGACAGCATACTCCTCCTTAGTCATAACCTGCCACAGACAGACACAGACAACCAGACAGCATACTCCTCCTTAGTCATAACCTGCCACAGACAGACACAGACAGAGACACAGACAGACACAGACAGACACAGACAGACAGACAGCATACTCCTCGTTAGTCATAACCTGCCACAGACAGACACAGACAACCAGACAGCATACTCCTCCTTAGTCATAACCTGCCACAGACAGACACAGACAGAGACAAAGACAGACACAGACAGAGACACAGACAACCAGACAGCATACTCCTCCTTAGTCATAACCTGCCCTTCTTTCAGAGACACAGACAGACAGAGACACAGACAGACAGAGACACAGACAGCTCTCCAGCATACTCTCCTTAGTCATAACCTGCCTTGAGACAGACACAGACAGAGACACAGACAGACAGACAGACAGACAGACAGACAGACAGACAGACAGACAGACAGACAGACAGACAGACAGCATACTCCTCCTTAGTCATAACCTGCCACAGACAGACACAGACAGAGACACAGACAGACAGACAGCATACTCTCCTTAGTCATAACCTGCCACAGACAGACACAGACAAACAGACAGCATACTCCTCCTTAGTCATAACCTGCCACAGACAGACACAGACAGAGACACAGACAACCAGACAGCATACTCCTCCTTAGTCATAACCTGCACAGACAGACACAGACAGACAGAGACACAGACAGACAGACAGATACTGTCTTCTTAGTCATAACCTGCCACACACAGACACAGACAGAGACACAGACAGACAGACAGAGACACAGACAACCAGACAGCATACTCCTCCTTAGTCATAACCTCACATGGTCTCATCAGACAGACACAGACAGAGACACAGACAGACAGACAGACAGAGACACAGACAACCAGACAGCATGGCAGACATCCTTAGTCATAACCTGCCACCACAGACACAGACAGAACACAGACAACCAGACAGCATACTCCCTCCTTAGTCATAACCTGCCACAGACAGAGACACAGACAACCAGACAGCATACTCCTCCTTGTCATAACCTCCCAGACAGACACAGACAGAGACACAGACAGACAGACAGACAGAGACACAAACAACCAGACAGCATACCCTCCTTAGTCATAACTCTACAACATCCGACAGACACAGACAGAGACACAGACAAGCCAGAGACACAGACAAGCGGCGCATCCAGGCACACACAGAGACACAGAGACACAGACAGACAGAGACACAGACAAACAGACAGACAGAGACACAGACAAACAGACAGAGACACAGACAGAGACCGAGACACAGACAGAGACCGAGACACAGACAGACAGAGACACAGACAGACAGAGACACAGACAGACAGAGACACAGACAGACAGAGACACAGACAGACAGAGACACAGACAGACAGAGACACAGACAGACAGAGACACAGACAGACAGATTTATTTATCAGGGAGTCATACTGACACCAAGGTGTATTTTACATAAATGACAGAAAACACACACATCAAAATATAAAAACCAAATGCGAGCAGAAAGAAAAACACGGTCATAGAAAACACACATTTATCAGTAATAAAGTCCTCAAAAACAGCTTTCTGAATTGACCTAGAGGCACCAGAACATCCCATTTAAGAATATTTTGAAGATTGTTCCACAACTAAGGTGCAGGAAAACTACAAGCTGATTTAGAAGGAATTTCCAGAGTTAGCCAGCCCTGAGACCTGGGTTGGTAACTTGTATGTCTATAGTTTATTAATGATGTTAGTTAGTGGGATTTTTACAAAAAGGGCTTTATAAATGAAAACATAGCGACGTATCAACCTAGGTGACATCAGAGGACCAACCAACTGTCTGATAGAGAATGTGGTGATGACATCACAGAGGGCCAACCAACTGTCTGGTAGAGAACGTGGTGATGACATCACAGAGAACCAACCAACTGTCTGATAGAGAATGTGGTGATGACATCACAGAGAACCAACCAACTGTCTGATAGAGAATGTGGTGATGACATCACAGAGGACCAACCAACTGTCTGATAGAGAATGTGGTGATGACATCACAGAGGACCAACCAACTGTCTGGTAGAGAATGTGGTGATGACATCACAGAGAACCAACCAACTGTCTGACAAAGAATGTGGTGATGACATCACAGAGGGCCAACCAACTGTCTGATAGAGAATGTGGTGATGACATCACAGAGGGCCAACCAACTGTCTGATAGAGAATGTGGTGATGACATCACAGAGAACCAACCAACTGTCTGATAGAGAATGTGGTGATGACATATAATCATCAGGTTAGGAGGAGTACATGGGCCTCCTTCCAGACCCTGGGGATAGTACCAGATATAATCATCAGGTTAGGAGGAGTACATGGGCCTCCTTCCAGACCCTGGGGATAGTACCAGGTATAATCATCAGGTTAGAAGGAGTACATGGGCCTCCTTCCAGACCCTGGGGATAGTACCAGGTATAATCATCAGGTTAGAGGAGTACCAACTGTCTTCCAGACCCTGGGGATACATCACCAGGGCCAATCAACTCAGGTTAGAATGAGGAGTACATGGGCCTCCTTCCAGACCCTGGGGATAGTACCAGATATAATCATCAGGTTGATAGAGAATGGGTACATGGGCCTCCAGACCCTGGGGATAGTACCAGATATAATCATCAGGTTAGAGAGTGAGTACATGGGCCTCCTTCCAGACCCTGGGGATAGTACCAGATATAATCATGTCTGGTAGAGAATGTGGTGATGACTTCCAGACCCAACCAATAGTACCAGATATAATCATCAGGTTATGAGGATCACATGGGCCTCCTTCCAGACCCTGGGGATAGTACCAGGTATAATCATCAGGTTAGGAGGAGTACATGGGCCTCCTTCCAGACCCTGGGGATAGTACACAGATATAATCATCAGGTTAGGAGGAGACATGGGCCTCCTTCCAGACCCTGGGGATAGTACCAGATATAATCATCAGGTTAGAGGAGTACATGGGCCTCCAACTTCCAGACCCTAGGGATAGTACCAGGTATAATCATCAGGTTAGGAGGAGTACATGGGCCTCCTTCCAGACCCTGGGGATAGTACCAGATATAATCATCAGGTTAGGAGGAGTACATGGGCCTCCTTCCAGACCCTGAGGATAGTACCAGGTATAATCATCAGGTTAGGAGGAGTACATGGGCCTCCTTCCAGACCCTGGGGATAGTACCAGGTATAATCATCAGGTTAGAGGAGTACATGGGCCTCCTTCCAGACCCTGGGGATAGGACCAGATATAATCATCAGGTTAGGAGGTGATGGCCTCCTTCCAGACCCTGGGGATAGTACTGATATAATCATCAGGTTAGGAGGAGTACATGGGCCTCCTTCCAGACCCTGGGGATAGTACCAGATATAATCATCAGGTTAGGAGGAGTACATGGGCCTCCTTCCAGACCCTGGGGATAGTACCAGATATAATCATCAGGTTAGAGGAGTACATGGGCCTCCTTCCAGACCCTGGGGATAGTACCAGATATAATCATCAGGTTATGAGGAGTACATGGGCCTCCTTCCAGACCCTGGGGATAGGACCAGATATAATCATCAGGAGGCTGGCCTACACTGATCCCTCCGATAGTCCAGACCCATCAGGTTAGGAGACAGGCCAGATATACCAGATATAATCATCAGGTTAGGAGGAGTACATGGGCCTCCTTCCAGACCCTGGGGATAGTACCAGATATAATCATCAGGTTAGGAGGAGTACATGGGCCTCCTTCCAGACCCTGGGGATAGTACCAGATATAATCATCAGGTTATGAGGAGTACATGGGCCTCCTTCCAGACCCTGGGGATAGTACCAGATATAATCATCAGGTTAGGAGGAGTACATGGGCCTCCTTCCAGACCCTGGGGATAGTACCAGGTATAATCATCAGGTTAGGAGGAGTACATGGGCCTCCTTCCAGACCCTGGGGATAGTACCAGGTATAATCATCAGGTTATGAGGAGTACATGGGCCTCCTTCCAGACCCTGGGGATAGTACCAGGTATAATCATCAGGTTAGGAGGAGTACATGGGCCTCCTTCCAGACCCTGGGGATAGTACCAGGTATAATCATCAGGTTAGGAGGAGTACATGGGCCTCCTTCCAGACCCTGGGGATAGTACCAGATATAATCATCAGGTTAGGAGTACATGGGCCTCCTTCCAGACCCTGGGGATAGTACCAGATATAATCATCAGGTTAGGAGGAGTACATGGGCCTCTTCCAGACCCTGGGGATAGTACCAGGTATAATCATCAGGTTAGGAGGAGTACATGGGCCTCCTTCCAGACCCTGGGGATAGTACCAGATAATCATCAGGTTAGTAGTACATGGGCCTCCTTCCAGACCCTGGGGATAGTACCAGATATAATCATCAGGTTAAGAGGAGTACATGGGCCTCCTTCCAGACCCTGGGGATAGTACCAGAGTATAATCATCAGGTTAGAGGAGTACATGGGCCTCCTTCCAGACCCTGGGGATAGTACCAGATATAATCATCAGGTTAGGGTGATGGCATACATGGGCCTCCTTCCAGACCCTGGGGATAGTACCAGATATAATCATCAGGTTAGGAGGAGTACACAGGCCTCCTTCCAGACCCTGGGGATAGTACCAGATATAATCATCAGGTTAGGAGGAGTACAACCTCCTTCCAGACCCTGGGGATAGTACCAGATATAATCATCAGGTTAGGAGGAGTACATCGGCCTCCTTCCAGACCCTGGGGATAGTACCAGATATAATCATCAGGTTAGGAGTACATGGGCCTCCTTCCAGACCCTGGGGATAGTACCAGATATAATCATCAGGTTAGGAGGAGTACATGGGCCTCCTTCCAGACCCTGGGGATAGTACCAGATATAATCATCAGGTTAGGAGGAGTACATGGGCCTCCTTCCAGACCCTGGGGATAGTACCAGATATAATCATCAGGTTAGGAGGAGTACATGGGCCTCCTTCCAGACCCTGGGGATAGTACCAGATATAATCATCAGGTTAGGAGGAGTACATGGGCCTCCTTCCAGACCCTGGGGATAGTACCAGATATAATCATCAGGTTAGGAGGAGTACATGGGCCTCCTTCCAGACCCTGGGGATAGTACCAGGTATAATCATCAGGTTAGGAGGAGTACATGGGCCTCCTTCCAGACCCTGGGGATAGTACCAGATATAATCATCAGGTTAGAGGAGTACATGGGCCTCCTTCCAGACCCTGGGGATAGTACCAGATATAATCATCAGGTTAGGAGGAGTACATGGGCCTCCTTCCAGACCCTGGGGATAGTACCAGGTATAATCATCAGGTTAGGAGGAGTACATGGGCCTCCTTCCAGACCCTGGGGATAGTACCAGATATAATCATCAGGTTAGGAGGAGTACATGGGCCTCCTTCCAGACCCTGGGGATAGTACCAGATATAATCATCAGGTTAGGAGGAGTACATGGGCCTCCTTCCAGACCCTGGGGATAGTACCAGATATAATCATCAGGTTAGGAGGAGTAATGGGCCTCCTTCCAGACCCTGGGGATAGTACCAGGTATAATCATCAGGTTAGGAGGAGTACATGGGCCTCCTTCCAGACCCTGGGGATAGTACCAGATATAATCATCAGGTTAGGAGGAGTACATGGGCCTCCTTCCAGACCCTGGGGATAGTACCAGATATAATCATCAGGTTAGGAGGAGTACATGGGCCTCCTTCCAGACCCTGGGGATAGTACCAGATATAATCATCAGGTTAGGAGGAGTACATGGGCCTCCTTCCAGACCCTGGGGATAGTACCAGGTATAATCATCAGGTTAGGAGGAGTACATGGGCCTCCTTCCAGACCCTGGGGATAGTACCAGATATAATCATCAGGTTAGGAGGAGTACATGGGCCTCCTTCCAGACCCTGGGGATAGTACCAGATATAATCATCAGGTTAGGAGGAGTACATGGGCCTCCTTCCAGACCCTGGGGATAGTACCAGGTATAATCATCAGGTTAGGAGGAGTACATGGGCCTCCTTCCAGACCCTGGGGATAGTACCAGATATAATCATCAGGTTAGGAGTACATGGGCCTCCTTCCAGACCCTGGGGATAGTACCAGATATAATCATCAGGTTAGGAGGAGTACATGGGCCTCCTTCCAGACCCTGGGGATAGTACCAGGTATAATCATCAGGTTAGGAGGAGTACATGGGCCTCCTTCCAGACCCTGGGGATAGTACCAGATATAATCATCAGGTTAGGAGGAGTACATGGGCCTCCTTCCAGACCCTGGGGATAGTACCAGATATAATCATCAGGTTAGGAGGAGTACATGGGCCTCCTTCCAGACCCTGGGGATAGTACCAGATATAATCATCAGGTTAAGAGGAGTACATGGGCCTCCTTCCAGACCCTGGGGATAGTACCAGATATAATCATCAGGTTAGGACGAGTACATGGGCCTGCAGCAGAAATTAATCAAGCATATCAGCCCGAGTGAAGTAATTTTTTACGTCAATCTTAAGCAAGGCATCTAGCACATCACAGACAGGAAATTGTTGAAATCTAAAACAAAGATTCACTACAATGTTGACGGGTTAACTATCGAGTCAGCTGGAGGCTGACAGAGCGAAGAGCAGTCGATTGACTGTCCAGGGTCAATTAAACTACTGTTTCTCTCAAGCCTGTCGTGATAAAATTATGATTAAAAGCTTCACTTAGCCCATTCTTCTCAGTTATGTTGCCAGAGCCAAACAGAACTTGCTTAGGCAGGGGAAGAAGAGGAATGTGTAAGCTTGGAGGCATTCAATTGACTTATCAGGGTCAATTAAAACCAATGTTTCTGTCAAATGAAAAGCCGAGATGAAATGATTAAAAGCATCACTTATCCCATTCTTCTTCGTTGAGATACCAGAGGCGAGATAGTACATCTGTTTCTCAATTGTCTGAATGTTTTCCAGTCCACTACTGAATGTTTTCCAGTCCACTACAGAATGTTTTCCAGTCCACTACAGAATGTTTTCCAGTCCACTACTGAATGTTTTCCAGTCCACTACTGAATGTTTTCCAGTCCACTACTGAATGTTTTCCAGTCCACTACTGAATGTTTTCCAGTCCACTACTGAATGTTTTCCAGTCCACTACTGAATGTTTTCCAGTCCACTACAGAATGTTTTCCAGTCCACTACTGAATGTTGTCCAGTCCACTACTGAATGTTTTCCAGTCCACTACAGAATGTTTTCCAGTCCACTACAGAATGTTTTCCAGTCCACTACTGAATGTTTTCCAGTCCACTACTGAATGTTTCCAGTCCACTACTGAATGTTTTCCAGTCCACTACTGAATGTTTTCCAGTCCACTACTGAATGTTTTCCAGTCCACTACTGAATGTTTTCCAGTCCACTACTGAATGTTTTCCAGTCCACTACTGAATGTTTTCCAGTCCACTACTGAATGTTTTCCAGTCCACTACAGAATGTTTTCCAGTCCACTACTGAATGTTTTCCAGTCCACTACAGAATGTTTTCCAGTCCACTACTGAATGTTTTCCAGTCCACTACAGAATGTTTTCCAGTCCACTACTGAATGTTTTCCAGTCCACTACTGAATGTTTTCCAGTCCACTACTGAATGTTTTCCAGTCCACTACTGAATGTTTTCCAGTCCACTACTGAATGTTTTCCAGTCCACTACAGAATGTTTTCCAGTCCACGACAGAATGTTTTCCAGTCCACTACAGAATGTTTTCCAGTCCACTACAGAATGTTTTCCAGTCCACGACAGAATGTTTTCCAGTCCACTACAGAGTCAGTTCTCCTTGCTTTAGGCCCAGGCCCTGATTTCTGATCTGTTTGAGTTTAATGATGGAAATAGTTTCAAAATAAAAGTCCTATTAGTTGTTGAAGATGTATTGTTGTATTGCTGAAGCTGCGTTACCTTTTTTGCGATGCAGAGAGTACGAAGACCATCAGCAGCGTAGAGGTTCAGGTAATTCTGGGTCTTGTATAGGATCTTTCTTTGGCGTTTCCCTTTGGAATCATCTGAAAAGTGAAAGATTAAAGAATTAAACAAATGGAAATTTGCATTAACATCAACTCCCTTTAATGTATCTGGCAGGAAAGTTACTTCACACATCATCCCCAAACATTTGGTAAACTTCTAAAGTGCTATTCAGTAACAGTTTCCTCTATAACGTCACCACAACCAGTCCACACGCTGCTTCTGACTCAGCTCTGAGAGTCGGGTTTCAACTGAGACTATTCATTTCGCTGTAATTAGAGTCATTCCCTCCCTGTTCAATCAAGGCTCTGGCATCCACAAGTTTCTGTGGTATGACAACATTTCTTCTTGTCCATTTGGTCAAGTCAAAATATGATAGATTTTGCTACAGTGAACCTATTGTCGACTTAGCTTGGTCCCAGATCTGTTTGTGCTGTCTATAGTGCTTTCTGTAAGTGGGCAAATGTAAAAGTAGCCAGCCAGGGAGTTCTGGGATGTGGGAGTCCGGGGGGGGGGGACATGCCAAGGAAATAGTTTGTGCAGAACGACCTCCTCTGGTACATTCTAACGCCTTGATTTCATCTGAAATACACAGCTAAATGATTGAATAGTTCAACGACTTTATCAGATTGGTAAAATGAGTAAGAAGACAATTGAAATAAGTGAAAAGGTATGAATTCAGTGTGTGTTAGTTGTTTTGGATATTGTTGTGGCGATTATGATCAGGACAACTTTCTGAGTTAAAGAACATTAAAAGCTATTTTTAACATTAAATCTCAAGATTAAATTCATATTTACAGTGTTACTGCAAGGAATGAATTGCCAAGTATGACATTAGCATTTATAATATTAAATCGGTTTTCTTTTATAATATTTTGGACCAGAATGAGGCTCTCTCTCTACTACCCTATTGTTCCTGCAGTGAGGATTCAACACCTTCATCGAATGTTCCCAAATTTATCTGCAGATAGTCAAAAACTCTGTCTGGAGGCCTCACGGGAGCCTGACGGGAGCCTGACGGGAGCCTGACGAGAGCCTCACGGGAGCCTCACGGGAGCCTGACGGGAGCCTGACGGGAGCCTGACGAGCCTCACGGGAGCCTGACGAGAGCCTGACGAGAGCCTCACGGGAGCCTCACGGGAGCCTGACGAGAGCCTGACGAGAGCCTCACGGGAGCCTGACGAGAGCCTCACGGGAGCCTGACGAGAGCCTCACGGGAGCCTCACGGGAGCCTGACGAGTGCCTGACGAGAGCCTTACGGGAGCCTGACGAGAGCCTGACGAGAGCCTCACGGGAGCCTGACGAGAGCCTGACGGGAGCCTGACGAGAGCCTGACGAGCCTGACGGGAGCCTTACGGGAGCCTGACGAGTGCCTGACGAGAGCCTGACGGGAGCCTGACGAGAGCCTGACGGGAGCCTGACGGGAGCCTGACGAGAGCCTGACGGGAGCCTGACGAGAGCCTGACGAGAGCCTCACGGGAGCCTGACGAGTGCCTGACGAGAGCCTCACGGGAGCCTGACGGGAGCCTGACGGGAGCCTGACGAGAGCCTGACGGGAGCCTGACGGGAGCCTGACGAGAGCCTGACGAGAGCCTCACGGGAGCCTGACGAGAGCCTGACGAGAGCCTCACGGGAGCCTGACGAGTGCCTGACGAGAGCCTCACGGGAGCCTGACGAGTGCCTGACGAGAGCCTCATGGGAGCCTGACGAGAGCCTGACGGGAGCCTGACGGGAGCCTGACGGGAGCCTTACGGGAGCCTTACGGGAGCCTGACGAGAGCCTGACGAGAGCCTGACGGGAGCCTTACGGGAGCCTGACGAGTGCCTGACGAGAGCCTCACGGGAGCCTGACGGGAGCCTGACGGGAGCCTGACGAGAGCCTGACGAGAGCCTCACGGGAGCCTGACGGGAGCCTGACGGGAGCCTGACGGGAGCCTGACGGGAGCCTGACGAGCCTGACGGGAGCCTCACGGGAGCCTGACGAGAGCCTGACGGGAGCCTGACGAGAGCCTGACGGGAGCCTCACGGGAGCCTGACGAGAGCCTGACGGGAGCCTGACGAGAGCCTGACGGGAGCCTCACGGGAGCCTGACGAGAGCCTGACGAGAGCCTCACGAGAGCCTCACGGGAGCCTCACGGGAGCCTCACGGGAGCCTCACGGGAGCCTGACGTTTTTTTCAGCACTGACCAAATTTCAGGTCTGCTGAGCAGAAACTTCGACGTTCTCTGCAACGTCCTGCGCGAGGCAGTTAAAACTAACAGTGGCCAACTAGGCTTCTGTGGTTATCTGATCATAATGTAGGCCTATAATAGTGGCTGACCATCATACCACCTTCACATGGAAATAGCTATTCTATGAAACAGCCAATAGTTATTCTATGAAACAGCCAATAGTTATTCTATGAAACAGCCAATAGTTATTCTATGAAACAGCCAATAGTTATTCTATGAAACAGCCAATAGATATACTATGAAACAGCCAATAGTTATTCTATGAAACAGCCAATAGTTATTCTATGAAACAGCCAATAGTTATTCTATGAAACAGCCAATAGTTATTCTATGAAACAGCCAATAGTTATTCTATGAAACAGCCAATATATATACTATGAAACAGCCAATAGTTATTCTATGAAACAGCCAATATATATACTATGAAACAGCCAATAGTTATTCTATGAAACAGCCAATAGTTATTCTATGAAACAGCCAATAGTTATTCTATGAAACAGCCAATAGTTATTCTATGAAACAGCCAATAGTTATTCTATGAAACAGCCAATAGTTATTCTATCAAACAGCCAATAGTTATTCTATGAAACAGCCAATAGTTATTCTATGAAACAGCCAATAGATATACTATGAAACAGCCAATAGTGGTTGACATTCCATTTTGTTTTGTATGACACAAATATATGGTGGCCTCTGCTTATTGGCTGCAAGCCAGACAGTTTTTTACTGGGGGGGGGGGGCTCAGTATCTCAGTCTTGGTCTCTACTTACTGTTAAGAGTTACTGTTGAGAGTTATATTAAAATAAATGACACAATGTGGAATTTCTCAATTTGGTTATGTATCAACAGTCCCTTAATAAGCCCATGTCAGCCACAAAGGTTTAGATTGGTAAATCAGTCTAGTGGCCAGCTATCTAAACCTAGTAGTTTAGCTTGGTCAAACTAATGATCCCATTGACCATTAGTTATATACTGAACAAAAAACAAAAAATATAGAAACGCAAGGGGCTGAGGCACAGGGTAGGACTATTCAGAGCTGGGCTGGGGGATGAGGCACAGGGTAGGACTATTCAGAGCTGGGTGGGGGCTGAGGCACAGGGTAGGACTATTCAGAGCTAGGCTGGGAGCTGAGAGGCCTATTCAGAGCTGGGCTGAGGGGCCTATTCAGAGCTGGGTTGGGGGCTGGGGGCCTATTCAGAGCTGGATTGGGGGCTGAGGCACAGGGTTCAGAGCTGGGCTGGGAGCTGAGAGGCCTATTCAGAGCTGGGCTGGGGGGCCTATTCAGAGCTGGGTTGGGGGCTGGGGGGCCTATTCAAAGCTGGGTTGGGGGGCCTATTCAGAGCGGGGCTGAGGGGCCTATTCAGAGCTGGGTTGGGGGCTGGGGGGCCTATTCAGAGCTGGATTGGGGGCCTATTCAGAGCTGGGTTGGGGGCTGGGGGCCTATTCAAAGCTGGGTTGGGGGGCCTATTCAGAGCGGGGCTGAGGGGCCTATTCAGAGCTGGGTTGGGGGCTGGGGGCCTATTCAGAGCTGGATTGGGGGCCTATTCAGAGCTGGGTTGGGGGCTGGGGGGCCTATTCAAAGCTGGGTTGGGGGGCCTATTCAGAGCGGGGCTGAGGGGCCTATTCAGAGCTGGGTTGGGGGCTGGGAGGCCTATTCAGAGCTGGGCTGGGGGCTGGGGGGCCTATTCAGAGCTGGGTTGGGGGCTGGGGGGCCTATTCAGAGCTGGGTTGGGGGCTGGGGGGCCTATTCAGAGCTGGGTTGGGGGCTGGGGCGCCTATTCAGAGCTGGGTTGAGGGCTGAGGGGCCTATTCAGAGCTGGGTTGGGGGCTGTGGGGCCTATTCAGAGCTGGGTTGAGGGCTGGGGGCCTATTCAGAGCTGGGCTGAGGGGCCTATTCAGAGCTGGGTTGGGGGCTGGGGGGCCTATTCAGAGCTGGGTTGAGGGCTGAGGCACAGGGTTGGCCTATTCAGAGCTGGGCTGGGGGGCCTATTCAGGGCTGGGTTGAGGGCTGAGGGGCCTATTCAGAGCTGGGTTGGGGGCTGGGGGGCCTATTCAGAGCTGGGTTGAGGGCTGGGGGCCTATTCAGAGCTGGGTTGGGGGCTGGGGGCCTATTCAGAGCTGGGTTGGGGGCTGGGGGCCTATTCAGAGCTGGGTTGGGGGCCTATTCAGAGCTGGGTTGGGGGCTGGGGGCCTATTCAGAGCTGGGTTGGGGGCTGGGGGCCTATTCAGAGCTGGGTTGGGGGCTGGGGGGCCTATTCAGAGCTGGGTTGGGGGCTGAGGCACAGGGTTGGCCTATTCAGAGCTGGGCTGGGGGCCTATTCAGAGCTGGGTTGGGGGCTGAGGCACAGGGTTGGCCTATTCAGAGCTGGGTTCGGAGCTGGGGGGCCTATTCAGAGCTGGGTTGGGGGCTGGGGGCCTATTTAGAGCTGGGCTGGGGGCTGGGGGCCTATTCAGAGCTGGGTTGGGGGCTGGGGGCCTATTCAGAGCTGGGTTGAGGGCTGAGGGGCCTATTCAGAGCTGGGTTGGGGGCTGGGGGCCTATTCAGAGCTGGGTTGGGGGCTGGGGGCCTATTCAGAGCTGGGTTGAGGGCTGAGGGCCTATTCAGAGCTGGGTTGGGGGCTGGGGGCCTATTCAGAGCTGGGTTGGGGGCTGGGGGCCTATTCAGAGCTGGGTTGGGGGCTGGGGGCCTATTCAGAGCTGGGCTGAGGGGCCTATTCAGAGCTGGGTTGAGGGCTGGGGGGCCTATTCAGAGCTGGGTTGGGGGCTGGGGCGCCTATTCAGAGCTGGGTTGGGGGCTGGGGGGCCTATTCAGAGCTGGGTTGGGGGCTGGGGGGCCTATTCAGAGCTGGGTTGGGGGCTGGGGGGCCTAATCAGAGCTGGGTTGGGGGCTGGGGGGCCTATTCAGAGCTGGGTTGGGGGCTGGGGGCCTATTCAGAGCTGGGTTGGGGGCTGGGGGCCTATTCAGAGCTGGGTTAGGGGCTGGGGGGCCTATTCAGAGCTGGGTTGGGGGCTGGGGGGCCTATTCAGAGCTGAGTTGGGGGATCAGTAAAAATCCTTGGACCGAGATGGCATATAAATGTGAAGCATCCAGTTGGCATTTCCAGTCACCCCCAAATATGGTGATGAGAGTTTCCAGTCACCCCCAAATATGGTGATGAGAGTTTCCAGTCACCCCCAAATATGGTGATGAGCCAGTCACCCCAAATATGGTGATGAGCCAGTCACCCCCAAATATGGTGATGAGAGTTTCCAGTCACCCCAAATATGGTGATGAGAGTTTCCAGTCACCCCCAAATATGGTGATGAGTTTCCAGTCACCCCCAAATATGGTGATGAGAGTTTCCAGTCACCCCTAAATATGGTGATGAGAGTTTCCAGTCAACCCCAAATATGGTGATGAGTTTCCAGTCACCCCCAAATATGGTGATGAGAGTTTCCAGTCACCCCCAAATATGGTGATGAGAGTTTCCAGTCACCCCAAATATGGTGATGAGAGTTTCCAGTCACCCCTAAATATGGTGATGAGAGTTTCCAGTCACCCCTAAATATGGTGATGAGAGTTTCCAGTCACCCCTAAATATGGTGATGAGAGTTTCCAGTCACCCCTAAATATGGTGATGAGAGTTTCCAGTCACCCCCAAATATGGTGATGAGAGTTTCCAGTCACCCCCAAATATGGTGATGAGAGTTTCCAGTCACCCCCAAATATGGTGATGAGAGTTTCCAGTCACCCCCAAATATGGTGATGAGAGTTTCCAGTCACCCCTAAATATGGTGATGAGAGTTTCCAGTCACCCCTAAATATGGTGATGAGAGTTTCCAGTCACCCCCAAATATGGTGATGAGAGTTTCCAGTCACCCCTAAATATGGTGATGAGAGTTTCCAGTCACCCCCAAATATGGTGATGAGAGTTTCCAGTCACCCCTAAATATGGTGATGAGAGTTTCCAGTCAACCCCAAATATGGTGATGAGAGTTTCCAGTCACCCCCAAATATGGTGATGAGAGTTTCCAGTCACCCCCAAATATGGTGATGAGAGTTTCCAGTCACCCCTAAATATGGTGATGAGAGTTTCCAGTCACCCCCAAATATGGTGATGAGAGTTTCCAGTCACCCCCAAATATGGTGATGAGAGTTTCCAGTCACCCCTAAATATGGTGATGAGAGTTTCCAGTCACCCCTAAATATGGTGATGAGAGTTTCCAGTCAACCCAAATATGGTGATGAGAGTTTCCAGTCACCCCCAAATATGGTGATGAGTTTCCAGTCAACCCAAATATGGTGATGAGAGTTTCCAGTCACCCCCAAATATGGTGATGAGAGTTTCCAGTCACCCCTAAATATGGTGATGAGTTTCCAGTCAACCCAAATATGGTGATGAGAGTTTCCAGTCACCCCCAAATATGGTGATGAGAGTTTCCAGTCACCCCTAAATATGGTGATGAGAGTTTCCAGTCACCCCCAAATATGGTGATGAGAGTTTCCAGTCACCCCCAAATATGGTGATGAGAGTTTCCAGTCACCCCTAAATATGGTGATGAGAGTTTCCAGTCACCCCCAAATATGGTGATGAGAGTTTCCAGTCACCCCTAAATATGGTGATGAGAGGAAGCCAAGTGGCTGGCCATTGGGAAAGATGGATTTTGGCCGACATTCTGCAAATGTTCTCATCTATCAAACATTTAATCTCAACACAGTTCTCTCTTACCAAATCTCGAATCGGTTACGACCAGAGTGAACTAAGTTTTGTAGAGTGCAAGGGGCAAATTGAGTTATTGCACACGGGCACTTCGGGGGAGTACGCATTCCCTCACGGAAACATGTGAATACGTGCCATAACGAGCCAATAGGATCTCGCCAGCTCCTTTCTGCCCACCTCCTGGTTTATTCTGCTCCCATTGGAAACAACAGGCTGTAGTTCATCTTGGGTTAGATATTAAAAAAATATATTTGACACTATTCAGAGGAGCTGGGCTAGGGGTGAGATTGAGAACTCTGTCCCAAAAGACGTGCCTCACTCTATAAACTAAACTACAAAATGGTCCCACACATCCTGAATTTTCACTTTAGTAAAAAGCCTGTGAGATTGGCTACAGAAGACCGTTCAAATGATGGACATTAACACCAAGGTTGTGTTCCAAATGGCAACCCCTTATGGGCCCTGGTCAAAAGTAAACAACTATTTAGGGAATAGGGTGCCATTTGGGACTGGAAAAAAATCAATATCATCGTTCACAAATGAATCCAGGATTGTTTCAGAGTAACTGAGTAAAGATGCCAGAATAAAAAAACACCACTTTCTCTTGATTTACGGCGGTTACCAAGGCCCTTTATTCAAGGTGATACAATGATAACTTTCTACTACAGTTCAACCTGCCTTCATTAATGAAGAGCATTCACACAGGTCCAATACTGAATACATTATTGCAGGGTAAGGAAAAAGTTTTTGATTTATCACAGAAACCCTGTTGCATTTACTGGCAAAGGTCACACTGAATGGGGTACCATGTCTTAAAAAGCCTGTCACAACTGCTCACTGAATACTGACTTGCTAAGCAATCATGGACAGGTGTCTAGTGACGGTGTGTACACAGAATTAGTGAAAAAGTGCCTCTGTAGCTCTCTGCGTTCCTGGCTGACTAACGACGTGTGTGTGCGTGTGTGTAGACCTTCGCCCTTAAGGATTTTTAGACCTACTCTACTATATATTTCCCTCCTACAACAGCCAGGAATAAACCTGTTGGACCTCATTCTCTATATCGGGTATAAACCTGTTGGGCCTCATTCTCTATATCGGGTATAAACCTGTTGGGCCTCATTCTCTATATCAGGAATAAACCTGTTGGACCTCATTCTCTATATCGGGTATAAACCTGTTGGGCCTCATTCTCTATATTGGGTATAAACCTGTTGGGCCTCATTCTCTATATCAGGAATAAACCTGTTGGGCCTCATTCTCTATATCGGGAATAAACCTGTTGGGCCTCATTCTCTATATCGGGAATAAACCTGTTGGGCCTCATTCTCTATATCAGGAATAAACCTGTTGGGCCTCATCCCCTATATCAGGAATAAACCTGCTGGGCCTCATCCCCTATATCAGGAATAAACCTGCTGGGCCTCATTCTCTATATTGGGTATAAACCTGTTGGGCCTCATTCTCTATATCGGGAATAAACCTGTTGGGCCTCATTCCCTATATCAAGAATAAACCTGTTGTGCCTCATTCTCTATATCAGGAATAAACCTGTTGGGCCTCATCCCCTATATCAGGAATAAACCTGCTGGGCCTCATCCCCTATATCAGGAATAAACCTGCTGGGCCTCATTCTCTATATTGGGTATAAACCTGTTGGGCCTCATCCCCTATATCAAGAATAAACCTGTTGTGCCTCATTCTCTATATCAGGAATAAACCTGTTGGGCCTCATCCCCTATATCAGGAATAAACCTGCTGGGCCTCATCCCCTATATCAGGAATAAACCTGCTGGGCCTCATTCTCTATATTGGGTATAAACCTGTTGGGCCTCATCCCCTATATCAGGAATAAACCTGCTGGGCCTCATTCTCTATATTGGGTATAAACCTGTTGGGCCTCATTCTCTATATCAGGAATAAACCTGTAGGGCCTCATTCCCTATATCAGGAATAAACCTGTTGGGCCTCATTCCCTATATCAGGAATAAACCTGTTGGGCCTCATTCCCTATATCAGGAATAAACCTGTTGGGCCTCATTCTCTATATCAGGAATAAACCTGTTGGGCCTCATTCTCTATATCAGGAATAAACCTGTTGGGCCTCATTCTCTATATCAGGAATAAACCTGTTGGGCCTCATTCCCTATATCAGGAATAAACCTTTTGGGCCTCATTCCCTATATCAGGAATAAACCTGCTGGGCCTCATCCCCTATATCAGGAATAAACCTGTTGGGCCTCATCCCCTATATCTGGAAGGAACCAGGAGGGCCTCATCCCCTATATCAGGAATGAACCTGTTGGTTCATTGAATATCCCTTTGAGCATGGTGAAGTTATTAATTACACTTTGGATGGTGTAGCAATAAACCCAGTCAGTACAAAAATACAGGTGTCCTTCCTAACTCAGTTGCCGGAGAAGAAGGAAACTGTTCAGGGATTTCACCATTTGGCGAATGGTGACTTTTAAAACTGTCACAGAGTTTAATGGCTGTGATAAGAGAAAACTGAGGATGGATCAACAACATTGTAGTTACTCCACTCTGTCAATAACCTAATTGACAGAGTGAAAAGAAGAAAGCCTGTACAGAATAAAAATATTCCAAAACATGCATCCTGTTTGCAACAAGGCACTAAAGTAATAATGACAAATACAGTTGAGGTCGGAAGTTTACATACATCTTAGCCAAATACATTTAAACTCAGTTTTTCACAATTCATTTAATCCTAGTAAAAATGTTCTGTCGTTAGGATCACCACTTTATTTTAAGAATGTGAAAGGTCAGAATAATAGTAGAAAGAATGATTTATTTCATCTTTTATTTCTTTCATCACATTCCCAGTGGGTCAGAAGTTTACATACACTCAATTAGTATTTGGTAGAATTGACTTTAAATTGTTTAACTTGGGTCAAACATTTCGGGTAACCTTCCACAAGCTTCCCACAATAAGTTGGGTGAATTTTGGCCCATTCCTCCTGACAGAACTGGTGTAACTGAGTCAGGTTTGTAGGCCTCCTTGCTCGCACACGCTTTTTCAGTTCTGCCCACAAATTTTCAATAGGATGGAGGTCAGGGCTTTGTGAGGGCCACTCCAAAACCTTGACTTTGTTGTCCTTTAGCCATTTTGCCACAACTTGGGGTCAGTGTCCATTTGGAAGACCCATTTGCAACCAAGCTTTAACTTCTTGACTGATGTCTTGAGATGTTGCTTCAATATATCCACATAACTTTCCTTCCTCAAGATGCCATCTATTTTGTGAAGTGTAACAGTCCCTCCTGCAGCAGAGGACCCCCACAACATGATGCTGCCACCCTCGTGCTTCAAGGTTGGGATGGTGTTCTTCAGCTTGCAAGCATCTCCCTTTTTCCTCCAAACATAATGATGGTCATTATGGCCAAACAGTTCTATTTTTGTTTCATCAGACCAGAGGACATTTCTCCAAAAAGTATGATCTTTGTCTCCATGTGCAGTTTGCAAACCATAGTCTGGCTTTTTTTTTGTGGTTTTGGAGCAGTGGCTTCCTTGCTGTGCAGCCTTTCATGTTATGTCGATATAGGACTCATTTTACTGTGGATATAGATACTTTTGTACCTGTTTCCTCCAGCATCTTCACAAGGTCTTTTGCTGCTGTTCAGGGATTGATTTGCACTTCTCGCACCAAAGTACGTTCATCTCTAGGAGACAGAACGCGTCTCCTTCCTGAGCAGTATGACGGCTGCGTGTTTGTACAGATGAACGTGGTACCTTCAGGCGTTTGGATATTGCTCTCAAGGATGAACCACACCTGTGGAGGTCTACAATTTTTTCCTGAGATCTTGGCCGATTTCTTTTGATTTCCCCATGATGTCAAGCAAAGAGGCACTGAGTTTGAAGGTAGGCCTTGAAATACATCCACAGGTACACCTCCAATTGACTCAAAAGATGTCAGAAGCTTCTAAAGCCATGACATCATTTTCTGTCATTTTCCAAGCTGTTTAAAGGCACAGTCAACATAGTGTATGTAAACTTCTGAACCATTGGAATTGTGATGGATTACTTCCCTTATAATTCACTGTCTGTAAACAATTGTTGGAAAAATTACTTGTGTAAAGTATATGTCCTAACCGACTTGCCAAAACTATAGTTTATTAACTTATTGGTGACATGGGGGCAGTATTGAGTAGCTTGGATGAATAAGGTGCCCAGTGTAAACTGCCTGCTACTCTGATCCAGATGCTAATATATGCATATTATTATTAGTATTGGATAGAAAACACTCTGACGTTTCTAAAACTGTTTGAATGATGTCTATGAGTATAACAGAACTCATATGGCAGGCAAAAACCTGAGAAAAATCCACCAGGAAGTGGGAAATCTGAGGCTAGTAGTTTAAAAAAAAAAACTCAGCCCCTATTGTAGATACAGTGGGATATTGCTTATGTTGCACTTCCTAAGGCTTCCACTAGATGTCAACCGTCTTTAGAAACTTGTTTGAGGATCCTACTATAAAGGAGGGGCTCATGAGAGTTGTTTGAGACAGTGGTCTGGCAGAGTGCCTTGGGCACATGACGCGCAGTCACGAGAGAGTTAGCTCTCGTTCCATTGCTTTTCTACAGACAATGGAATTCTCCAATTGGAACATTATTGAAGATTTATGTTAAAAACGTCCTAAAGATTGATTCTATACTTAGTTTGGCATGTTTCTACAACCTGTAATATAACTTTTTGAACTTTTCGTCCAACGTTGGCTGGACCTGAACGCGTGTTTGGATTTATTTACCAAATGCCCGAACAAAAGAGGCTATTTGGACCTAAATGATGGACATTATCGAACATATCAAACATTTATGGTGGAACTGAGATTCCTGGGAGTGCATTCTGATGAAGATCATCAAAGGTAAGTGAATATTTATAATGCTATTTCTGAGTAATGTTGACTACCCAATATGACAGGTATCTTTTTGTCTGCTTGTTGTCTGAAAGCTGTACTCAGATTATTGCATGGTTTGCTTTTTCTGTAACTTGATGTGGCTCTCTGCAAAATCAATGTTTTAGAACTACTGAACGTAACACGCCAATGTAAAATGAGATTTTTGGATATAAATATGCACTTTAGCGAACAAAACATACATATGTATTGTGTAACATGAAGTCCTATGAGTGTCATCCGATGAACATCATCAAAGGTTAGTGATTAATTGTATCTCTTTGTGCTTTTTGTGACTCCTCTCTTTGGCTGGAAAAATGGCAGGATTTTTCTGTGACTTGGTGGTGACCTAACATAATCGTTTGTGGTGCTTTCGCTGTAAATCCTTTTTCAAATCAGACACTGTGGTTGGATTAACGAGAATTGTATCTTTAAAATGGTGTAAGATACTTGTATGCTTGAGGAATTGTAATTATGAGATTTTTACTGTTTTGAATTTGGCGCCCTGCACTTTCACTGGCTGTTGGCGAGGTGGGACGCTAGCGTCCCACATATCGCAGAGAGGTTAACAAGAAATGTGTGGAGTGGTTGAAAAACGACTTTTAATGACTCCAACCTAAGTGCATATAAACTTCTGACTTCAACTGTATCTCCTCAGTACCACCCCTGGACAGAATGGAGGTAAGCACAGGCAAAATCCTAGAGGAAAACCTTGTTCAGTCTGCTTTCCACCAGACACTGGGAGATGAATTCACCTTTCAGCAGGACAAAAACCCAAAACACAAGGCCAAATCTACACTGGAGTTGCTAAACAAGAAGACACTGTCGAGCTACAGTTTTGATTTAAATCTACGGCAAGACTTTACAATGGTTGCCTAGCAATGATCGGCAACCAATATGACAGAGCAAGAATACGTTTTGGAAAGAATAATGCTCAAATATTGTACAATCCAGGTGTGCAAAACTCTTAAGTGACTCACAAAGGTGCTTCTACAAAGTATTGACTCAGGTGTGTGAATACTTAAATATTCTATTCTATTTCATATCATATTCTAAAAACATGTTTAAACTTTGTCATGATGAGGTGTGCAGATGGTGACAAGTGGTTTTCAATTCAGGCTGTAACACAACAAAATGTGGAATAAGTCAAGGGGTATGTTTACTTTCTGAAGGCACTGTAGGTGAGATTCTACCTAATAAAGTCATGCATCATAGTGACCAGTCCCCCTTACCACCCATCCCCTGTCCTGCTGTGAGGTCCTCCTACCTGTAGATGGCAGTGTGATGAGGTCCATGATGACAGAGTCAGCTCCTTTAGTGTAGACGGTGATCTGATCTGTTAGCGGGTGTCTCACCACCACAGACATTCTCTTTCTGGTGGAGTCAAACCCCAGAGTGTGGAGCAGCTCAAAGCTTAGCTTCCCCAGGTCAGGTAGCTCCACCGTCACCTGATCAGGTAGCCGGCCAACCAGAGAACACTTGTAGGCACGCGCCGCATACACCAGGGCAGCCTCGTCAGGTGACTCTGCCTCGTAGCGGAGCTCTCCTTCCTCTAGGGCCCCGGGCTCTCCCTCGGTAGTGTGAGGAGGGACGGGGGAGAAGGCATGTTCCAAACCCACCGGACCTCCAAGGTGATGCTCCTCATCTAATTTAGTCAGGGTGCTCTCGGCGGAGGGGGAGGAGAGGACACTGGAACAATCGCGGTGGGAGGAGCGGTTGAGGCTGGAAGAGCTGCTGCTGTTGGAGTTGGAAGTGAGACGGCTGGAGGTAAAGCGCTTGATGAAGTCCTCGATAGTCTTCACTGGGGACTTTAGCCCAAACCTCATCCGCACCTGAGAGAGAGGGACAGAAACATTAGCCCAAACCTCATCCGCACCTGAGACAGAGGGACAGAGGGTTGGAAACATTAGCTCAAATCTCATCCACACCGGAGGGAGGGAGACAGAGGGAGAGAGACATGTCCCCCTCTCACTATCCGTCTCCCTCGGGTGCTGAGGGACAGCACCAGGCATCTGGCCACAGATACAGCCTACTCTTAGGCATACAGTCTGGCATAAAACCCTGATGGCCTGACTGAGGCACAAGGGCATTGTGTGAATAAGACCGTTACTAAAGGACAAGGGAAACAAACGAGAAACAGTAGGAAAGTGAACTGGCTCTCGATCTAAGATGTGACCATTCTATATCTCCATTGACTAGATGTGACCATTCTATATCTCCATGACTAGATGTGACCATTCTACATCTCCATGACTAGTTGTGACCATTCTATATCTTCATGTCTAGATGTGACTATTCTACATCTCCATGACTAGATGTGACCATTCTACATCTCCATGACTCTATTCTACATCTCCATGACTAGATGTGACTATTCTATATCTCCATGTCTAGATGTGACTATTCTATATCTCCATGTCTGACTAGATAGATGTGACCATTCTATATCTCCATTGACTAGATGTGACCATTCTATATCTCCATGACTAGATGTGACCATTCTACATCTCCATGACTAGTTGTGACCATTCTATATCTTCATGTCTAGATGTGACTATTCTACATCTCCATGACTAGATGTGACCATTCTACATCTTCATGACTAGATGTGACTATTCTACATCTTCATGTCTAGATGTGACTATTCTACATCTCCATGACTAGATGTGACCATTCTACACCTTCATGACTAGATGTGACTATTCTACATCTTCATGACTAGATGTGACCATTCTACATCTTCATGACTAGATGTGACTATTCTACATCTCCATGACTAGATGTGACTATTCTACATCTCCATGACTAGATGTGACTATTCTACATCTCCATGACTAGATGTGACTCTATAGTCACTATTCTACATCTCCATGTCTAGAGTGACTATTCTACATCTCCATGACTAAACTATTCTACATCTCCATGTCTAGATGTGACTATTCTACATCTCCATGTCTACTATTCTACATCTCCATGACTAGATGTGACTATTCTACATCTTCATGACTAGATGTGACTATTCTACATCTTCATGACTAACTATTCTACATGACTAGATGTGACTATTCTACATCTCCATGACTAGATCCATTCTACATCTCCAGACACTATTCTACATCTTCATGACTAGATGTGACCATTCTACATCTCCATGTCTAGATGTGACTATTCTACATCTCCATTACTAGATGTGACCATTCTACATCTCCATGACTAGATGTGACTATTCTATATCTCCATGTCTAGATGTGACTATTCTACATCTCCATGTCTAGATGTGACTATTCTACATCTCCATGTCTAGATGTGACTATTCTATATCTCTGTCTAGATGTGACTATTCTACATCTTCATGTCTAGACACTATTCTATATCTCCATGACTAGATGTGACCATTCTACATCTCCATGTCTAGATGTGACTACCATGTCTAGATGTGAGCTATTCTGCTTCAAGATGTGACTATTCTACATCTCCATGTCTAGACTATTCTACATCTCCATGATGTGACTATTCTACATCTCCAAGACTAATATCTCCATGACTAGATGTGACCAGATGTGACTATTCTATATCTCCATGTCTAGATGTGACTATTCTACATCTTCATGTCTAGATGTGACTATTCTACATCTCCATGTCTATATGTGACTATTCTACATCTCCATGTCTAGATGTGACTATTCTAGTCTAGATGTGACTATTCTGTCTAGATGTGACCATTCTATATCTCCATGACTAGATGTGACCATTCTACATCTCCATGTCTAGATGTGACTATTCTATATCTCCATGACTAGATGTGACCATTCTA
Source organism: Oncorhynchus keta (assembly GCF_023373465.1). Lineage (NCBI taxonomy): Eukaryota > Metazoa > Chordata > Actinopteri > Salmoniformes > Salmonidae > Oncorhynchus > Oncorhynchus keta. The sequence goes on from NC_068442.1 coordinate 56,152,214, forward strand.
CATCTCCATGTCTAGATGTGACTATTCTATATCTCCATGACTAGATGTGACTATTCTACATCTCCATGACTAGATGTGCCCATTCTATATCTCCATGACTAGAGTGACCATTCTACATCTCCATGTCTAGATGTGACTATTCTATATCTCCATGACTAGATGACTATTCTATATCTCCATGTCTAGATGTGACTATTCTACATCTCCATGACTAGATGTGCCTATTCTAATCTCCATGACTAGATGTGCCCATTCTATATCTCCATGACTAGATGTGACTATTCTATATCTCCATGACTAGATGTGACCATTCTATATCTCCATGTCTAGATGTGACTATTCTACATCTCCATGTCTAGATGTGACTATTCTACATCTTCATGACTAGATGTGACTATTCTACATCTCCATGACTAGATGTGACTATTCTACATCTTCATGACTAGATGTGACTATTCTAATCTTCATGACTGATGTGACTATTCTACATCTTCTACTAGATGTGACTATTCTACATCTCCATGTCTAGATGTGACTATTCTACATCTCCATGACTAGATGTGACTATTCTATATCTCCATGACTAGATGTGACCATTCTACATCTCCATGACTAGATGTGACTATTCACATCTCCATGACTAGATGTGACCATTCTACATCTCCATGTCTAGAAACTATTCTACATCTCCATGTCTAGATGTGACTATTCTACATCTTCATGACTAGATGTGACTATTCTACATCTCCATGACTAGATGTGACCATTCTACATCTCCATGTCTAGATGTGACTATTCTACATCTCCATGTCTAGATGTGACTATTCTACATCTCCATGAGATGTGACTATTCTACATCTCCATGTCAGATGTGACTATTCTACATCTCCATGACTAGATGTGACTATTCTACATCTCCATGTCTAGATGTGACTATTCTACATCTTCATGACTAGATGTGACCATTCTACATCTCCATGTCTAGATGTGACTATTCTATATCTCCATGTCTAGATGTGACTAAACATCTCCATGTCTAGATGTGACTATTCTACATCTCCATGACTAGATGTGAGCCCTCAACATGGACCATTCTACATCTTCATGACTAGATGTGACTATTCTATATCTCCATGTCTACTATTCTATATCTCCATGTCTAGATGTGACTATATCTCTGTCTAGATATCTCCTTCATGTCTAGATGTGACTATTCTATATCTCCATGTCTAGATGTGACTATTCTATATCTCCATGTCTAGATGTGACTATTCTACATCTCCATGTCTAGATGTGACTATTCTACATCTCCATGACTAGATGTAGAGTGACTATTCTACATCTCCATGTCTAAACTATTCTACATCTCCATGTGATGTGACTATTCTACATGTCCATGACTAGCACTGTAGAGCCTATATCTCCATGAAACTATTCTACATCTCCATTACTAGATGGACCATTCTACATCTCTATAGCACTGTAGAGCCCATCTCCATGACTAAACTATGACTAGATGTGACTATTCTATATCTCCATGTCTAGATGTGACTATTCTATATCTCCATGTCTAGATGTGACTATTCTATATCTCCATGACTAGATGTGACTATTCTACATCTCCATGACTAGATGACTATTCTATATCTCCATGCACTATTCTATATCTCCATGTCTAGATGTGACTATTCTATATCTCCATGACTAGATGTGACTATTCTATATCTCCATGTCTAGATGTGACTATTCTACATCTCCATGTCTAGATGTGACAAACTGGTGATCTATAGCACTGTCTAGAGCCCATCTCCATGCAAACATGTCTAGATCTATAGCACTGTAGAGCCTATATCTCCATGCAAACTATTCTATATCTCCATGGATCTATAGCACTGTAGATGCCCTCCATGCAAACATGGATGTGATATTCTATCTCCATGATGTGACTATTCTAGATCTCCATGTCTAGATGTGACTATTCTACATCTCAAACAGAGGACTATTCTATATCTCCATGACTAGATGTGACTATTCTATATCTCCATGTCTAGATGTGACTATTCTATATCTCCATGACTAGATGTGACCTATATCTGCAAACATCTCCATGTCTAGATGGACTAGATGTGATATTCTATATCTCCATGTCTAGATGTGACTATTCTATATCTCCAAATGTGATGGATCTACTATGTGACTATTCACTTACTAGATGCCCTGCAAACTAGATGGATCTATATCTCCATGTCTAGATGTGACTATTCTATATCTCCATGTCTAGAGTGACCCTACATCTCCATGACTAGATGTGACTATTCTACATCTCCATGACTAGATGTGACTGTCTAGATGTGACTCTATATCTCCATGTCTAGATGTGACTATAGATGTGACTATTCTACATCTCTGACTAGATGTGACTATTCTACATCTCCATATCTAGATGTGACTATTCTACATGTCCATGCATTCTACATCTCCATGACTAGATGTGACTATTCTATATCTCCATGACTAGATGTGACTATTCTACATCTCCATTACTAGATGTGATTCTACATCTCCATGACTAGATGTGACACTATATCTCCATGTCTAGAGTGACTATTCCTCCATGCAAACTATGGATCTATAGCACTAGATGTGACTATTCTACATCTCCATGACTAGAGCCTACAAACTAGATGGACTATTCTATATCTCCATGACACTGACTAGAGCCTACATCTCCATGTCAAACTATTCTATATCTCCATGACTAGATCTATTCTATATCTCCATGACTAGATGTGACTATTCTGCTCCAAACCATTCTATCTCCATGAGCACCATTCTATATCTCCATGACTAGATGTGACCATTCTATATCTCCATGACTAGATGGACTATTCTATCTCCATTACTAGATACTATTCTACATCTCCATGAGCCCATCTCCATGCAACATCTCCATGGATGTGACTATTCTACATCTCCATGACTAGATGTGACTATTCTACATCTCCATGACTAGATGTGACTATTCTACATCTCCATGTCTAGATGTGACCATTCTACATCTCCATGTCTAGATGTGACCATTCTAATCTCATGTCTAGATGTGACTATTCTAGACTAGATGTGCCCATTCTATATCTCCATGACTAGATGTGCCCATTCTATATCTTCATGACTAGATGTGACCATTCTACATCTCCATGTCTAGATGTGACTATTCTACATCTCCATGTCTAGATGTGACTATTCTACATCTCCATGTCTAGATGTGACTATTCTACATCTCCATGACTAGATGTGACTATTCTACATCTCCATGTCTAGATGTGACTATTCTACATCTCCATGACTACTGACTAGATGTGACTATTCTACATCTCCATGACTAGATGTGACTATTCTATATCTCCATGTCTAGATGTGACTATTCTACATCTCCATGTCTAGATGTGACTAAACATAGATGTGACCATCTATCTCCATGTCACTGTTCTATATCTCCATGTCTAGATGTGACCATTCTCTCCATGTCTAGATGTGACTATTCTACATCTCCATGACTAGGACTAGATGTGACTATTCTATATCTCCATGTCTAGATGTGACTATTCTACATCTCCATGTCTAGATGTGACCATTCTACATCTCCATGTCTAGATGTGACTATTCTACATCTCCATGACTAGATGTGACTATTCTACATCTCCATGACTAGATGTGACTATTCTACATCTCCATGTCTAGATGTGACTATGGATGTGACTATTCTACATCTCCATGACTAGATGTGACTATTCTACATCTCCATGACTAGATGCCATTCTACATCTTCATGACTAGATGTGACTATTCTACATCTCCATGACTAGATGTGACCATAGATGTGACCATTCTACATCTCCATGACTAGATGTGACTATTCTACATGTCCATGTCTAGATGTGACTATTCTACATCTCCATGTCTAGATGTGACTATTCTACATCTCCATGACTAGATGTGACTATTCTACATCTCCATGTCTAGATGTGACTATTCTACATCTCCATGTCTAGATGTGACTATTCTACATCTCCATGACTAGATGTGACCATTCTACATCTCCATGACTAGATGTGACTATTCTACATCTCCATGACTAGATGTGACTATTCTACATCTCCATGACTAGATGTGACCATTCTACATCTCCATGTCTAGATGTGACTATTCTACATCTCCATGACTAGATGTGACTATTCTACATCTCCATGACTAGATGCCCTAGATGTGACCATTCTACATCTCCATGTCTAGATGTGACTATTCTACATCTCCATGACAGATGTGACCATAGATGCTACATCTCCAAACTAGATGTGACTATTCTACATGTCCATGTCTAGATGTGACTATTCTACATCTCCATGTCTAGATGTGACTATTCTACATCTCCATGACTAGATGTGACCATTCTACATCTCCATGACTAGATGTGACCATTCTACATCTCCATGACTAGATGTGACCATTCTACATCTTCATGACTAGATGTGACTATTCTACATCTCCATGACTAGATGTGACCATTCTACATCTTCATGACTAGATGTGACTATTCTACATCTCCATGTCTAGATGTGACTATTCTACATCTCCATGTCTAGATGTGACTATTCTACATCTCCATGTCTAGATGTGACTATTCTACATCTCCATGACTAGATGTGACTATTCTACATCTCCATGTCTAGATGTGACCATTCTACATCTCCATGACTAGATGTGACTATTCTACATGTCCATGTCTAGATGTGACTATTCTACATCTCCATGACTAAATGTGATCTATAGCACTGTAGAGCCCTGCAAACGTGGATCTATAGCACTGTAGAGCCCGGCAAACATGGATCTATAGCACTGTAGAGCCCTGCAAACATGGATCTATAGCACTGTAGAGCCCTGCAAACATGGATCTATAGCACTGTAGAGCCCTGCAAACGTGGATCTATAGCACTGTAGAGCCCTGCAAACATGGATCTATAGCACTGTAGAGCCCTGCAAACGTGGATCTATAGCACTGTAGAGCCCTGCAAACATGGATCTATAGCACTGTAGAGCCCTGCAAACGTGGATCTATAGCACTGTAGAGCCCGGCAAACATGGATCTATAGCACTGTAGAGCCCTGCAAACGTGGATCTATAGCACTGTAGAGCCCTGCAAACGTGGATCTATAGCACTGTAGAGCCCTGCAAACATGGATCTATAGCACTGTAGAGCCCTGCAAACATGGATCTATAGCACTGTAGAGCCCTGCAAACATGGATCTATAGCACTGTAGAGCCCTGCAAACATGGATCTATAGCACTGTAGAGCCCTGCAAACATGGATCTATAGCACTGTAGAGCCCTGCAAACGTGGATCTATAGCACTGTAGAGCCCTGCAAACATGGATCTATAGCACTGTAGAGCCCGGCAAACATGGATCTATAGCACTGTAGAGCCCTGCAAACATGGATCTATAGCACTGTAGAGCCCTGCAAACATGGATCTATAGCACTGTAGAGCCCTGCAAACATGGATCTATAGCACTGTAGAGCCCTGCAAACATGGATCTATAGCACTGTAGAGCCCTGCAAACATGGATCTATAGCACTGTAGAGCCCGGCAAACATGGATCTATAGCACTGTAGAGCCCTGCAAACGTGGATCTATAGCACTGTAGAGCCCTGCAAACGTGGATCTATAGCACTGTAGAGCCCTGCAAACGGCTGGTGAAAGACATTCTTACCCACCAATACCTAAATCTACCCGCGGGTGGCGCTATGGAACGCTTTCAACACCTTGTAGGCTCTTATGCCCCCACTAATTGAGGCTGTTCTAAGGGCAAAAGGGGGATGCAACTCAATATCAGCAAGGTGTTTCCTAATGTTTTGTACACTCAGTGCCTACCTTCTGCCGTGGCTGATTGGGTGATGACACCACCACTGTGTTACAGATGGTGAGGGCGATGAAGAAGTCGATGATGTCCGTGAGGTCAGAGGGCAGCTGAGAGAGGGACTGGCTGTGGAACCTCTTGAAGGTCATCTGGCTGCTGCAGTGGTTGACCTTCTCCAGGAGCTGAGGGTCAGGGGTGATGTCCTTCTCCTGTTGAAGAGAGAGTAGGTTCAGAAGAATGTTTTTTGTCATTTTCAGGTCATGGAAATTTGTATTTTTTTTGCATTTAACCCACCACGAGAAACCTACACACAGAAACATAACCCAGGATCAGCGATCCCTTCTTCAAGGGAACAACGGAAAAAAAGGCATCTAGGATAATTAGATTCCCACCAGATTTGACTCGTCAGACTTGTAACAAACTGCCTTGTCCAACGCGCTGCTGCCCTCTCCAACACGCTGCCGCCCTCTCCAACACGCTGCCGCCCTCTCCAACACGCCTCTCCAACACGCCTCTCCAACACGCTGCCGCCCTCTCCAACACGCTGCCCTCTCCAACGCGCTGCCGCCCTCTCCAACACGCTGCCACGCTGCCGCCCTCTCCAACACGCTGCAACACGCTGCCGCCCTCTCCAACGCGCTGCCGCCCTCTCCAACGCGCTGCCGCCCTCTCCAACGCGCTGCCGCCCTCTCCAACGCGCTGCCGCCCTCTCCAACACGCTGCCGCCCTCTCCAACACGCTGCCGCCCTCTCCAACATGCTGCCCTCTCCATCACGCTGCCGCCCTCTCCAACACGCTGCCGCCCTCTCCAACACGCTGCCGCCCTCTCCAACACGCTGCCGCCCTCTCCACGCTGCTGCCCTCTCCAACACGCTGCCGCCCTCTCCAACACGCTGCCCTCTCCAACACGCTGCTGCCCTCTCCAACACGCTGCCGCCCTCTCCAACACGCTGCTGCCCTCTCCAACACGCTGCTGCCCTCTCCAACACGCTGCTGCCCTCTCCAACACGCTGCTGCCCTCTCCAACACGCTGCTGCCCTCTCCAACACGCTGCTGCCCTCACCAACACGCTGCTGCCCTCTCCAACACGCTGCCGCCCTCTCCAACACGCTGCCGCCCTCTCCAACACGCTGCCGCCCTCTCCAACACGCTGCAACACGCTGCCGCCCGGCTCCAACACGCCCTCTCCAACACGCTGCTGCCCTCTCCAACACGCTGCTGCCCTCTCCAACACGCTGCTGCCCTCTCCAACACGCTGCTGCCCTCTCCAACACGCTGCCGCCCTCTCTAACACGCTGCCGCCCTCTCCAACACGCAGCCGCCCTCCATCATGCTGCAACACGCTGCCGCCCTCTCTAACACGCTGCCGCCCTCTCCAACACGCTCCGCCCTCTCCATCACGCTGCCGCCCTCTCAACACGCTGCCGCCCTCTCCAACACGCTGCCGCCCTCCATCACGCTGCCGCCCTCTCTAACACGCTGCCGCCCTCTCCAACACGCTGCCGCCCTCCATCACGCTGCCGCCCTCTCTAACACGCTGCCGCCCTCTCCAACACGCTGCTGCAGCCCTCTCCAACACGCTGCCGCCCTCTCCAACACGCTGCCGCCCTCTCCAACACGCTGCCGCCCTCTCCAACACGCTGCCGCCCTCTCCAACACGCTGCCGCCCTCTCCAACACGCTGCCGCCCTCTCCAACACGCTGCCGCCCTCTCCAACACGCTGCCGCCCTTCCAACACGCTGCCGCTCTCAACACGCTGCCGCCCTCTCCAACACGCTGCCGCCCTCTCCAACACGCTGCCGCCCTCTCAACACGCTCTCCAACACGCCTCTCCAACACGCTGCCGCCCTCAACACGCTGCCGCCCTCTCCAACACGCTGCCCTCTCCATCACGCTGCCGCCCTCTCAACACGCTGCCGCCCTCTCCAACACGCTGCCGCCTCCAACACGCAGCCGCCCTCCATCACGCTGCCGCCTCTCCAACACGCCTCCAACACGCCTCTCCAACACGCTGCCGCTTCTCCAACACGCTGCCGCCCTCTCCAACACAACACGCTGCCGCCTCTCCATCACGCTGCCGCCCTCTCCAACACGCTGCCGCCCTCTCCAACACGCTGCCGCCTCTCCAACACGCTGCGCCCTCTCCAACACGCTGCCGCCCTCTCCAACACGCTGCCGCCCTCCATCAACACGCTGCCGCGCCCTCTCCACGCTGCCGCCCTCGCTGCCGCCCGCCCTCTCCACCACGCTGCCGCCCTCTCCAACACGCTGCCGCCTCTCCAACACGCTGCCGCCCTTCCATCATCTGCAACACGCTGCTGCCCTCTCCATCACGCTGCCGCCCTCTCCAACACGCTGCCGCCCTCTCCAACACGCTGCCGCCCTCTCCAACACGCTGCCGCCTCCATCTGCCGCCTCCAACACGCTGCCGCCCTCTCCAACACGCTGCCGCCTTCCAACACGCTGCCGCCCTCTCCAACACGCTGCCGCCTCTCCAACACGCTGCCGCCCTTCCAACACGCTGCCGCCCTCTTCAACACGCTGCCGCCCTCTCCATCACGCTGCCGCCCTCTCCATCACGCTGCAGCCCTCTCCATCACGCTGCCGCCCTCACCACACGCTGCCGCCCTCTCCATCACGCTGCCGCCCTCTCCAACACGCTGCCGCCCTCTCCAACACGCTGCCGCCCTCTCACGCTTCCAACACGCTGCCGCCCTCTCCAACACGCTGCCGCCCTTCCAACACGCAGCCGCTCAACACGCTGCAACACGCTGCTGCGCCCTCTCCAACACGCTGCCGCCCTCTCCATCACGCTGCCGCCCTCTCTAACACGCTGCCGCCCTCTCCAACACGCTGCCGCCCTCTCCATCATGCAACACGCTGCCGCCCTCTCTAACACGCTGCCGCCCTCTCCAACACGCTGCCGCCTCTCCATCACGCTGCCGCCCTCTCTAACACGCTGCCGCCCTCTCCAACACGCTGCCGCCCTCTCCATCACGCTGCCGCCCTCTCCAACACGCTCACGCTGCCGCCCTCTCCATCACGCTGCCAACACGCTGCCGCCCTCTCCAACACGCTGCCGCCCTCTCCATCATGCTGCAGCCCTCTCCAACACGCTGCCGCCCTCTCTAACACGCTGCTCCCAACACGCTGCCGCCCTCTCCATCACGCTGCCGCCCTCTCTAACACGCTGCCGCCCTCTCCAACACGCAGCCATCACGCTGCCGCCCTCTCCAACACACGCCTCTCCAACACGCTGCCGCCCTCAACACGCTGCCGCCCTCCAACACGCTGCGCCTTCAACACGCTGCCGCCCTCTCCAACACGCTGACGCCCTCTCCAAAACGCCGCCGCCTCTCCCTCAACACGCTGCCGCCCTCTCCAACATGCGCCTTCCAACACGCTGCCTCTCCATCACGCTGCCGCCCTCTCCAACAACACGCTGCCGCCCTCTCCAACACGCTGCCGCCCTCTCCAACACGCTGCCCTCTCCAACACGCTGCCCTCTCCAACACGCTGCCGCCCTCTCCAACACGCTGCCCTCTCCAACACGCTGCCGCCCTCTCCAACACGCTGCCCTCTCCAACACGCTGCCGCCCTCTCCAACACGCTGCCGCCCTCTCCAACACGCTGCCCTCTCCAACACGCTGCCGCCCTCTCCAACACGCTGCCGCCTCTCCAACACGCTGCCCTCTCCAACACGCTGCCGCCCTCTCCATCATGCTGCCCTCTCCAACACGCTGCCGCCCTCTCCATCATGCTGCCCTCTCCATCACGCTGCCGCCCTCTCCAACACGCTGCCGCCCTCTCCAACACGCTGCCGCCCTCTCCAACACGCTGCCGCCCTCTCCAACACGCTGCCGCCCTCTCCAACACGCTGCCGCCCTCTCCAACACGCTGCTGCCCTCTCCAACACGCTGCCGCCCTCTCCAACACGCTGCCGCCCTCTCCAACACGCTGCCGCCCTCCAACACGCTGCATCACGCTGCCGCCCTCTCCAACACGCTGCCGCCCTCTCCAACACGCTGCCGCCCTCTCCAACACGCTGCCGCCCTCCAACACGCTGCCGCCCTCCAACACGCTGCCGCCCTCTCCAACACGCTGCCGCCTTCTCCAACACGCTGCCGCCCTCTCCAACACGCTGCCGCCCGCTCCAACACGCAGCCGCCCTTCCAACACGCTGCCGCCCTCTCCAACACGCTGCCGCCCTCTCCACGCGCTGCCGCCTTCTCAACACGCTGCCGCCTCTCCATCACGCTGCCGCCCTCTCTAACACGCTGCCGCTTCTCCAACACGCTGCCGCCGCTGCACGCTGCGCCCTCTCCAACACGCTGCCGCCTGCTGCCGCCCTCTCCAACACGCTGCCGCCCTCTCCACGCTCACGCTGCCGCCCTCCATCACGCTGCCGCCCTCCAACACGCTGCCGCCCTCTCCAACACGCTGCCGCCTTCTCCATCACGCTGCCGCCCTCTCTAACACGCTGCCGCCCTCTCCAACACGCAGCACGCATGCTGCTCTCTCCAACACGCTGCCGCCCTCTCCAACACGCCGCCCACGCTGCCGCCCTCTCATCACGCTGCCGCCTCTCAACACGCTGCCGCCCTCTCCAACACACGCTGCCGCCCTCTCCAACACGCTGCTGCCGCCCTCACGCTCCAACACGCTGCCGCCCTCTCCAACACGCTGCCGCTCCAACACGCTGCCGCTTCCATCACGCTGCCGCCCTTCCAACACGCTGCTCCAACACGCTGCCGCCCTCTCCAACACGCTGCCGCCCTCTCCAACACGCTGCCGCCCTCTCCAACACGCTGCCGCCCTCTCCAACACGCTGCCGCCCACGCTGCCGCCCTCCCATCACACGCTGCATCAAACTGCCGCCCTTCCAACACGCCCGCCCTCTCCAACACGCTGCCGCCCTCTCCACACGCTGCCGCCCTCTCCAACACGCTGCCGCCCTCTCCAACACGCTGCCGCCCTCTCCAACACGCACACGCTGCCGCCCTCTCCAACACGCTGCCGCCCTCTCCAACACGCTGCCGCCCTTCCAACACGCTGCCGCCCTCTCCAACACGCTGCCGCCTCCAACACGCTGCCGCCCTCTCACGCTGCCCCTCTCCATCAACACGCTGCCTGCCCTCTCCAACACGCTGCCGCCCATCCAACACGCTGCAGCCTCTCCATCACGCTGCCGCCCTCTCCAACACGCTGCCGCTGCCGCCCTCTCCAACACGCTGCCGCCCTTCCACACGCTGCCGCCCTCTCCAACACGCCGCCTCTCAACACGCTGCCGCCCTCTCCAACACGCTGCCGCCCTCTCCAACACGCTGCCGCCCCTCTCCAACACGCCGCCCTTCCATCACGCCCTCTCCAACACGCTGCCGCCCTCACGCTCCAACACGCTGCCGCTGCCGCCCACGCCTCTCAACACGCTGCCGCCAACACGCTGCCGCTCTCAACACGCTGCCGCCCTCTCCAACACGCTGCCGCCCTCTCCAACACGCTGCCGCCTCTCCAACACGCTGCCGCCCTCTCCAACACGCTGCTGCCGCCCTCTCATGCTGCCCTCCACACACGCTGCCGCCCTCTCCAACACGCTGCCGCCCTCTCCAACACGCTGCCGCTCTCCAACACGCTGCCGCTCTCCATCAAGCCCCCTCTCAACACGCTCTCCAACACGCTGCCGCCCTCTCACGCTGCCGCCTCTCCAACACGCTGCCGCCTCCAACACGCTGCCGCCCTCCAACACGCTGCCGCCCTCTCCACGCTGCCGCCTCTCACACGCTGCCCTCTCCATCACGCTGCCGCCCTCTCCATCACGCTGCCGCCCTCTCCATCACGCTGCCGCCCTCCAACACGCTGCAACACGCTGCCGCCCACGCTCTCCAACACGCTGCCGCCCTCTCCAACACGCTGCCGCCCTCTCCAACACGCTGCCCTCCTCCAACACGCTGCCCTCTCCAACACGCTGCCCTCCGCCCTCTCCAACACGCTGCCCTCCAACACGCCGCCTCTCCATCACGCTGCCCTCCAACACGCCCCCTCTCCAACACGCTGCACGCCCTCTCCAACACGCTGCCGCCCTCCAACAAACACGCTCCAACACGCTGCCGCCCTCTCATGCTGCCCTCTCCAACACGCCCCTCTCCAACACGCTGCCCTCTCCAACACGCTGCCCCTCTCCAACACGCTGCCCTCTCCATCCCTCTCCAACACGCCGCTGCCCTCTCCAACACGCTGCCGCCCTCTCCATCATGCTGCCCTCTCCATCACGCTGCCGCCCTCTCCATCACGCTGCCGCCCTCTCCAACACGCTGCCCCCAACACGCTCCAACACGCTGCCCTCTCCATCACGCTGCCCTCTCCATCACGCTGCCCTCTCCATCACGCTGCCCTCTCCAACACGCTGCTGCCCCAACACGCTCTCCCTCTCCAACACTGCCCTCTGCTGCCCTCTCCATCATGCTGCCCTCTCCATCATGCTGCCCTCTCCATCATGCTGCCCTCTCCATCACGCTGCCAACACGCCCTCTCTCCATCATGCTGCCCTCTCCATCACGCCGCCTCTCCAACACGCTGCCCTCTCCAACACGCTGCCGCCCTCTCAACACGCTGCATCATGCTGCCCTCTCCATCACGCTGCCCTCTCCATCATGCTGCCGCCCTCTCATGCAACACGCTGCCCTCTCCATCACATGCACGCCCTCTCCATCACGCTGCCCTCTCCAACACGCTGCCCTCTCCAACACGCTGCTGCTGCTGCCCTCTCCAACACGCTGCCCCTCTCTGCCCTCACCAACACGCTCTTCCCTCTCCATCATGCTGCCCTCTCCATCACGCTGCCCTCTCCATCATGCTGCCCTCTCCAACATGCTGCCCTCTCCATCATGCTGCCCTCTCCATCACGCTGCCCTCTCCAACACGCTGCCCTCTCCAACACGCTGCTGCCCTCTCCAACACGCTGCCCTCTCCAACACGCTGCTGCCCTCTCCAACACGCTGCTGCCCTCTCCAACACGCTGCCGCCCTCCAACACGCTCCAAACACGCTGCTTCCTCTCCCTCTCCATCATGCTGCCCTCTCCATCATGCTCCATCATCATGCTGCCCTCTCCATCATGCTGCCCTCTCCATCATGCTGCCCTCTCCAACACCGCCCTCTCCAACACGCTGCTGCCGCCCTCTCCAACACGCTGCCCTCTCCAACACGCTGCTGCCCTCTCCAACATGCTGCCCTCTCCATCATGCTGCCCTCTCCATCATGCTGCCCTCTCCATCATGCTGCCCTCTCCATCATGCTGCCCTCTCCAACCTCCTGGCTACCTGCTGCCCTACGGTCGTACTGTAGATCCCCTCAAACTCAACTATGGACCTTCCAAGCCAGTTCCACTGCTTCTCAACCCCCCATTCTTCCCTCTATTCAGGGACTGATTTAGACCTGGGACACCAGGTGAGTGCAATAAATGGTCAGGTAAAAAAAAAAGCACAGCAGTACTCTGAACCTCGTAGAGTAAGTTGGAATTCCCCTGCTGTAGCCGATAGACACAGCTCTGAGCAATGTGTTGTATTGAGTACCATGGGGCTGCTGAATGCAGTGTGTTGAGTAATAATGGAGTAGTAAGTACCATGGGGCTGCTGAATGCAGTGTGTTGAGTAATAATGGAGTAGTAAGTACCATGGGGCTGCTGAATGCAGTGTGTTGAGTAATAATGGAGTGATAAGTACCATGGGGCTGCTGAATGCAGTGTGTTGTAGTAAGTACCATGGGGCTGCTGAATGCAGTGTGTTGAGTAATAATGGAGTAGTAAGTACCATGGGGCTGCTGAATGCAGTGTGTTGAGTAATAATGGAGTAGTAAGTACCATGGGGCTGCTGAATGCAGTGTGTTGAGTAATAATGGAGTAGTAAGTACCATGGTGCTGCTGAATGTAGCGTGTTGTAGTAAGTACCATGGGGCTGCTGAATGCAGTGTGTTGTAGTAAGTACCATGGGGCTGCTGAATGCAGTGTGTTGTAGTAAGTACCATGGGGCTGCTGAATGCAGTGTGTTGTAGTAAGTACCATGGGGCTGCTGAATGCAGTGTGTTGTAGTAAGTACCATGGGGCTGCTGAATGCAGTGTGTTGTAGGAATAATGGAGGAGTAAGTACCATGGGGCTGCTGAATGCAGTGTGTTGTAGTAAGTACCATGGGGCTGCTGAATGCAGTGTGTTGTCATAAGTACCATGGGGCTGCTGAATGCAGTGTGCTGTAGTAAGTACCATGGGGCTGCTGAATGCAGTGTGTTGTAGTAAGTACCATGGGGCTGCTGAATGCAGTGTGTTGAGTAATAATGGAGTAGTAAGTACCATGGGGCTGCTGAATGCAGTGTGTTGAGTAATAATGGAGTAGTAAGTACCATGGGGCTGCTGAATGCAGTGTGTTGTAGTAAGTACCATGGGGCTGCTGAATGCAGTGTTGAGTAATAATGGAGTAGTAAGTACCATGGGGCTGCTGAATGCAGTGTGTTGTAGTAATAATGGAGTAGTAAGTACCATGGGGCTGCTGAATGCAGTGTGTTGTAGTAATAATGGAGTAGTAAGTACCATGGGGCTGCTGAATGCAGTGTGTTGTAGTAATAATGGAGTAGTAAGTACCATGGGGCTGCTGAATGCAGTGTGTTGTCATAAGTACCATGGGGCTGCTGAATGCAGTGTGTTGCAGTAATAATGGAGTAGTAAGTACCATGGGGCTGCTGAATGCAGTGTGTTGTAGTAATAATGGAGTAGTAAGTACCATGGGGCTGCTGAATGCAGTGTGTTTTCATAAGTACCATGGGGCTGCTGAATGCAGTGTGTTGCAGTAATAATGGAGTAGTAAGTACCATGGGGCTGCTGAATGCAGTGTGTTGTAGTAAGTACCATGGGGCTGCTGAATGCAGTGTGTTGTAATAAGTACCATGGTGCTGCTGAATGTAGCGTGTTGTAGTAAGTACCATGGGGCTGCTGAATGCAGTGTTGAGTAATAATGGAGTAGTAAGTACCATGGTGCTGCTGAATGCAGTGTGTTGTAGTAAGTACCATGGGGCTGCTGAATGCAGTGTGTTGTAGTAAGTACCATGGGGCTGCTGAATGCAGTGTGTTGTAGTAAGTGCCATGTGGCTGCTGAATGCAGTGTGTTGAGTAATAATGGAGTAGTAAGTACCATGGGGCTGCTGAATGCAGTGTGTTGTAGTAAGTACCATGGGGCTGCTGAATGCAGTGTGTTGAGTAATAATGGAGTAGTAAGTACCATGGGGCTGCTGAATGCAGTGTGTTGTCGTAAGTACCATGGGGCTGCTGAATGCAGTGTGTTGTAGTAAGTACCATGGGGCTGCTGAATGCAGTGTGTTGAGTAATAATGGAGTAGTAAGTACCATGGGGCTGCTGAATGCAGTGTGTTGTAGTAAGTACCATGGGGCTGCTGAATGCAGTGTGTTGAGTAATAATGGAGTAGTAAGTACCATGGGGCTGCTGAATGCAGTGTGTTGTCATAAGTACCATTGGGCTGCTGAATGCAGTGTGTTGTCATAAGTACCATGGGGCTGCTGAATGCAGTGTGTTGTCATAAGTACCATGGGGCTGCTGAATGCAGTGCATTGAGTAATAATGGAGTAGTAAGTACCATGGGGCTGCTGAATGCAGTGTGTTGAGTAATAATGGAGTTGTAAGTACCATGGGGCTGCTGAATGCAGTGTGTTGAGTAATAATGGAGTGGTAAGTACCATGGGGCTGCTGAATGCAGTGTGTTGTAGTAAGTACCATGGGGCTGCTGAATGCAGTGTGTTGTAGTAAGTACCATGGGGCTGCTGAATGCAGTGTGTTGTAGTAAGTACCATGGGGCTGCTGAATGCAGTGTGTTGTAGTAAGTACCATGGGGCTGCTGAATGCAGTGTGTTGTAGTGAGTACCATGGGGCTGCTGAATGCAGTGTGTTGTAGTAATAATGGAGTAGTAAGTACCATGGGGCTGCTGAATGCAGTGCATTGAGTAATAATGGAATTGTAAGTACCATGGGGCTGCTGAATGCAGTGTGTTGTCATAAGTACCATGGGGCTGCTGAATGCAGTGCATTGAGTAATAATGGAGTTGTAAGTACCATGGGGCTGCTGAATGCAGTGTGTTGTAGTAAGTACCATGGGGCTGCTGAATGCAGTGTGTTGTAGTAAGTACCATGGGGCTGCTGAATGCAGTGTGTTGTAGTAAGTACCATGGGGCTGCTGAATGCAGTGTGTTGTAGTAAGTACCATGGGGCTGCTGAATGCAGTGTGTTGTAGTAAGTACCATGGGGCTGCTGAATGCAGTGTGTTGTAGTGAGTACCATGGAGCTGCTGAATGCAGTGTGCTGTAGTGAGTACCATGGGGCTGCTGAATGCAGTGTGTTGTAGTAAGTACCATGGGGCTGCTGAATGCAGTGTGTTGTAGTAAGTACCATGGGGCTGCTGAATGCAGTGTGTTGTATTGAGTACCATGGGGCTGCTGAATGCAGTGTGTTGTCATAAGTACCATGGGGCTGCTGAATGCAGTGTGTTGTCATAAGTACCATGGAGCTGCTGAATGCAGTGTGTTGTAGTAATAATGGAGTTGTAAGTACCATGGAGCTGCTGAATGCAGTGTGTTGTAGTAAGTACCATGGGGCTGCTGAATGCAGTGTGTTGTAGTGAGTACCATGGGGCTGCTGAATGCAGTGTGTTGTAGTAAGTACCATGGAGCTGCTGAATGCAGTGTGTTGTAGTAAGTACCATGGGGCTGCTGAATGCAGTGTGTTGTCATAAGTACCATGGGGCTGCTGAATGCAGTGTGTTTGGACAGGATGCTGGCCCTCTTGGCTTCAGCCCGGCTGCCAGTCCTGCGGTGGGACTTGGTGCTCTGGGAGCGCAGCACCACCTTGGCAGCACTCTGGTTGCTGGTGACGCTGTCCCGTCTGGGCAAGGTGCCACTGTGGGACGTACAGTCCTCCTCCTCTGAGTCCACCAGGTCCTGGTACATGGCCAGACGCCTCGCTGGGGAGGACAGACAACACACTTCTAACCCTACAGTACTATCTTCTAACCCTACAGTACTATCTTCTAACCCTACAGTACTATCTTCTAACCCTACAGTACTATCTTCTAACCCTACAGTACTATCTTCTAACCCTGCAGTACTATCTTCTAACCCTGCAGTACTATCTTCTAACCCTACAGTACTATCTTCTAACCCTACAGTACTATCTTCTAACCCTACAGTACTATCTTCTAACCCTGCAGTACTATCTTCTAACCCTGCAGTACTATCTTCTAACCCTGCAGTACTATCTCACCGTAACCCTACAGTACTATCTTCTAACCCTACAGTACTATCTTCTAACCCTGCAGTATTATCTTCTAACCCTACAGTACTATCTCACCGTAACCCTACAGTACTATCTCACCGTAACCCTACAGTACTATCTCACCGTAACCCTACAGTACTATCTCACCGTAACCCTACAGTACTATGTTCTAACCCTACAGTACTATCTTCTAACCCTACAGTACTATCTTCTAACCCTACAGTACTATCTTCTAACCCAACAGTACTATCTTCTAACCCTACAGTACTATCTTCTAACCCTACATCACTATCTTCTAACCCTACAGTACTATCTTCTAACCCTACAGTACTGTCTTCTAACCCTACATCACTATCTTCTAACCCTACAGTACTATCTCACCGTAACCCTACAGTACTATCTCACCGTAACCCTACAGTACTATCTCACCGTAACCCTACAGTACTATCTTCTAACCCTACAGTACTATCTTCTAACCCTACAGTACTATCTTCTAACCCTACAGTACTATCTTCTAACCCTACAGTACTATCTTCTAACCCTACAGTACTATCTCACCGTAACCCTACAGTACTATCTCACCGTAACCCTACAGTCCTATCTTCTAACCCTACAGTACTATCTTCTAACCCTACAGTACTATCTCACCGTAACCCTACAGTACTATCTTCTAACCCTACAGTACTATCTCACCGTAACCCTACAGTACTATCTTCTAACCCTACAGTACTGTCTCACCGTAACCCTACAGTACTATCTTCTAACCCAACAGTACTATCTTATAACCCTGCAGTACTATCTTATAACCCTGCAGTACTATCTTATAACCCTGCAGTACTATCTTATAACCCTGCAGTACTATCTTCTAACCCTACAGTACTATCTTCTAACCCTACAGTACTTTCTTCTAACCCTGCAGTACTATCTTCTAACCCTACAGTACTATCTTCTAACCCTACAGTACTATCTTCTAACCCTACAGTACTATCTTCTAACCCTACAGTACTATCTTCTAACCCTACAGTACTATCTTCTAACCCTACAGTACTATCTTCTAACCCTACAGTCCTATCTTCTAACCCTACAGTACTATCTTCTAACCCTACAGTACTATCTTCTAACCCTGCAGTACTATCTTCTAACCCTGCAGTACTATCTTCTAACCCTACAGCACTATCTTCTAACCCTGCAGTACTATCTTCTAACCCTACAGTACTATCTTCTAACCCTACAGTACTATCTTCTAACCCTACAGTACTATCTTCTAACCCTACAGTACTGTCTCACCGTAACCCTACAGTACTATCTTCTAACCCTACAGTACTGTCTCACCGTAACCCTACAGTACTATCTTCTAACCCAACAGTACTATCTTCTAACCCTACAGTACTATCTTCTAACCATGCAGTACTATCTTATAACCCTACAGTACTATCTTCTAACCCTACAGTACTATCTTTTAACCCTACAGTACTATCTTCTAACCCTGCAGTACTATCTTCTAACCCTACATATCTTCTAACCCTACAGTACTATCTTCTAACCCTACAGTACTGTCTCACCGTAACCCTACAGTACTATCTTCTAACCCTACAGTACTGTCTCACCGTAACCCTACAGTACTATCTTCTAACCCTACAGTACTGTCTCACCGTAACCCTACAGTACTATCTTCTAACCCTACAGTACTATCTTCTAACCCTGCAGTACTATCTTCTAACCCTACAGTACTATTTTCTAACTACAGTCTCACCGTAACCCTACAGTCTCACCGTTACCCTACATTCTCACCGTTACCCTACAGTCTCACCGTAACCCTACAGTACTATCTTCTAACCCTACAGTACTGTCTCACCGTAACCCTACAGTACTATCTTCTAACCCTACAGTACTATCTTCTAACCCTACAGTACTATCTTCTAACCCTACAGTACTATTTTCTAACTACAGTCTCACCGTAACCCTACAGTCTCACCGTAACCCTACAGTCTCACCGTTACCCTACAGTCTCACCGTAACCCTACAGTCTCACCGTAACCCTACAGTCTCACCGTAACCCTACAGTCTCACCGTAACCCTACAGTCTCACCGTAACCCTACAGTCTCACCGTAACCCTACAGTCTCACCGTAACCCTACAGTCTCACCGTTACCCTACAGTCTCACCGTAACCCTACAGTCTCACCGTAACCCTACAGTCTCACCGTAACCCTACAGTCTCACCGTAACCCTACAGTCTCACCGTAACCCTACAGTCTCACCGTTACCCTACAGTCTCACCGTTACCCTACAGTCTCACCGTTACCCTACAGTCTCACCGTAACCCTACAGTCTCACCGTAACCCTACAGTCTCACCGTAACCCTACAGTCTCACCGTAACCCTACAGTCTCACCGTAACCCTACAGTCTCACCGTAACCCTACAGTCTCACCGTAACCCTACAGTCTCACCGTAACCCTACAGTCTCACCGTAACCCTACAGTCTCACCGTAACCCTACAGTATGGTCTCACCGTTGGCATCATGACTATACTCCACCCCGGCCACCGTACATCTCCTGAACACCATCTTGTTCTCTGTTAGTGTTCCGGTCTTGTCAGAGAAGATGTACTGCATCTGCCCAAGGTCTTCGGTGATGTTCAGAGCTCGACACTGCAGACGAGAGTCAGTCTCCTCATCGTACAGGTCTTGGTCCTGATGAATGAGATACACCTGACAGACCTTCACAATCTCTATGGACACGAACAGCGAGACGGGGATCAGGACCTAAGGACGGAAGAGATTCTATTACGGACAAAAGACGTCTTTTGAAGGGAGACAACAACAAGAGCAGGAAACCCAACACAGTCATGTATAGCTCTGACAGGACAGATTACAGAGTGTGAGAATGTGTTCCAAATTTAACTCTATTCCCTACATAGTGCACTACTTAGGACCAGTGCCCTATTCCCTATATAGTGCACTACTTTAGACCAGCGCCCTATTCCCTATATAATGCACTACTTAGGACCAGCGCCCTATTCCCTAAATAGTGCTCTACTTAGGACCAGCGCCCTATTCCCTACATAGTGCTCTACTTAGGACCAGTGCCCTATTCCCTACATTGTGCTCTACTTAGGACCAGCGCCCTATTCCCTACATAGTGCTCTACTTAGGACCAGCGCCCTATTCCCTACATAGTGCTCTACTTAGGACCAGCGCCCTATTCCCTACATTGTGCTCTACTTAGGACCAGCACCCTATTCCCTACATTGTGCTCTACTTAGGACCAGCACCCTATTCCCTACATTGTGCTCTACTTAGGACCAGCACCCTATGGACCATTTGAGCAACATCCTGTGTCTTTGGTGGAGACATTGTAAAAATCATTGTGGTGACTTGTAACTGACAGGGATGTGAAGGGAGACATCTACATTGGAAGAACCTGGATTTCTGCATAAATTTGTCATAAAATGTGATCTGACCATCTAAGTCACAACAGACACACAGTGTGCTTAAACTAATAACACACAAATTG
The DNA here is from genome assembly GCF_023373465.1 of Oncorhynchus keta. Lineage (NCBI taxonomy): Eukaryota > Metazoa > Chordata > Actinopteri > Salmoniformes > Salmonidae > Oncorhynchus > Oncorhynchus keta. Next base: position 56,172,968 of record NC_068442.1, read on the forward strand.
GGTTCTACCATACTAAGGGGACATTAAGGGTAATACCATACTAAGGGGACAATAAGGGTTCTACCATATTAAGGGGACATTAAGGGTTCTACCATACTAAGGGGACATTAAGGGTTCTACCATACTAAGGGGACATTAAGGGTTCTACCATACTAAGGAGACATTAAGGGTTCTACCATACTAAGGGGACATTAAGGGTTCTACCATACTAAGGGGACATTAAGGGTTCTACCATACTAAGGGGGCATTAAGGGTTCTACCATATTAAGGGGACATTAAGGGTTCTACCATACTAAGGGGGCATTAAGGGTTCTACCATACTAAGGGGGCATTAAGGGTTCTACCATACTAAGGGGACATTAATGGTTTCTACCATACTAAGGGGGCATTAAGGGTTCTACCATACTAAGGGGACATTAATGGTTTCTACCATACTAAGGGGGCATTAAGGGTTCTACCATACTAAGGGGACATTAAGAGTTCTACCATACTAAGGGGGCATTAAGGGTTCTACCATACTAAGGAGACATTAAGGGTTATACCATACTAAGGGGACATTAAGGGTTCTACCATACTAAGGGGACATTAAGGGTTCTACCATACTAAGGGGACATTAAGGGTTTCTACCATACTAAGGGGACAATAAGGGTTCTACCATACTAAGGGGACATTAAGTGTTTCTACCATACTAAGGGGACATTAAGGGTTTCTACCATACTAAGGGGACATTAAGGGTTTCTACCATACTAAGGGGACATTAAGGGTTTCTACCATACTAAGGGGGCATTAAGGGTTTCTACCATACTAAGGAGACATTAAGGGTTCTACCATACTAAGGGGACATTAAGGGTTTCTACCATACTAAGGGGACATTAAGGGTTTCTACCATACTAAGGGGACATTAAGGGTTCTACCATACTAAGGGGACATTAAGGGTTTCTACCATACTAAGGGGACATTAAGGGTTTCTACCATACTAAGGGGACATTAAGGGTTCTACCATACTAAGGGGACATTAAGGGTTCTACCATACTAAGGGGACATTAAGGGTTCTACCATACTAAGGGGACATTAAGGGTTTCTACCATACTAAGGGGACATTAAGGGTTTCTACCATACTAAGGGGACATTAAGGGTTCTACCATACTAAGGGGACATTAAGGGTTCTACCATACTAAGGGGACATTAAGGGTTCTACCATACTAAGGGGGCATTAAGGGTTCTACCATACTAAGGGGACATTAAGGGTTCTACCATACTAAGGGGACATTAAGGGGTTCTACCATACTAAGGGGACATTAAGGGTTCTACCATACTAAGGGGACATTAAGGGTTCTACCATACTAAGGGGACATTAAGGGTTCTACCATACTAAGGGGACATTAAGGGTTCTACCATACTAAGGGGACATTAAGGGTTCTACCATACTAAGGGGACATTAAGGGTTCTACCATACTAAGGGGACATTAAGGGTTCTACCATACTAAGGGGACATTAAGGGTTCTACCATACTAAGGGGACATTAAGGGTTCTACCATATTGAGGGGACATGAAGGGTTCTACCATACTAAGGGGGCATTAAGGGTTCTACCATACTAAGGGGGCATTAAGGGTTCTACCATACTAAGGGGACATCAATGGTTTCTACCATACTAAGGGGGCATTAAGGGTTCTACCATACTAAGGGGACATTAATGGTTTCTACCATACTAAGGGGGCATTAAGGGTTCTACCATACTAAGGGGACATTAAGAGTTCTACCATACTAAGGGGGCATTAAGGGTTCTACCATACTAAGGAGACATTAAGGGTTCTACCATACTAAGGGGACATTAAGGGTTCTAACATACTAAGGGGACATTAAGGGTTCTACCATACCATACTAAGGGGACATTAAGGGTTCTACCATACTAAGGAGACATTAAGGGTTTCTACCATACTACCCTAAGGGGACATAGGGGACATTAAGGGTAGTGGGTTCTCCCCGGGACCACCCATACTAGAATGGACATGACTGTAAGGGTAAAAGCGTCTGCTAAATGGCATACTAAGGGGACAATAAGGGTTCTACCATACTAAGGGGACATTAAGGGTTCTACCATACTAAGGGGACATTAAGGGTTCTACCATACTAAGGGGACATTAAGGGTTCTACCATACTAAGGGGACATTAAGGGTTCTACCATACTAAGGGGACATTAAGGGTTCTACCATACTAAGGGGACATTAAGGGTTCTACCATACTAAGGGGACATTAAGGGTTCTACCATACTAAGGGGGCATTAAGGGTTCTACCATACTAAGGGGACATTAAGGGTTCTACCATACTAAGGGGACATTAAGGGTTCTACCATACTAAGGAGACATTAAGGGTAATACCATACTAAGAGGACATTAAGGGTTCTACCATACTAAGGAGACATTAAGGGTTCTACCATACTAAGGGGACATTAAGGGTTCTACCATACTAAGAGGACATTAAGGGTTTCTACCATACTAAGAGGACATTAAGGGTTTCTACCATACTAAGGGGGCATTAAGGGTTCTACCATACTAAGGGGACACAGTTTATAGGTAGAAACTGAGCTGCACTTTGTTGGCGACCCCTCCCACGCTCGACACCCTCAGTTCGAGAGGCCTCCCTCTGGCCGGCGCTTCAGAATGCCCGTGGCCAAGAAGAAACATTCATTTTGTTTCTTGTCCTGTTGGAATACTAAATGCAAAGTAAATTGAATCAATGTACAGTACCAGCCAAAAGTTTGGACACACCTACTCATTCAGCAGTTTCTCATTAGTTTACCATTGTCTACATTGTAAAATAATAGCGAAGAAATCAAAACTATTAAATAATATATAGAAACCAAAAAAGTGTAACACAAATCCTAATATATTTTATATTTGAGGTTCTTCAAAGTAGCCACCCTTTAGCCACCCTTTTGGCATTCTCTCAACTAGTTTCATGAGGTAGTCACCTGGAATGCATTTCAATTAACAGGCGTGCCATGTTAAAGTTAATTTGTGGAATTTATTTCCTTCTCAATGTGTTAAAGCCAATCAGTTGTGTTGTGAAAAGGTAGGGTTGGTATACAGAAGATAGCCCTATTTGGTAAAAGACCAAGTCCATATTATGGCAAGAACAGCTCAAATAAGAAAAGAGAAATGACAGTCCATCATTCAGACATTAAGGTCAGCCAATACGGAAAATTAAGTACTTAAATTAAGGACCGCCACAGGAAAGGGAGACCCAGAATTACCTCTGCTGCAGAGGATAAGTTCATTAGAGTTACCAGCCTCAGAAATTGTAGCCCAAATAAATGTTTCACAGAGTTCAAGTAACAGACACATCTCAACATCAACTGTTCAGAGGAGACTGTGTGAATCAGTCCTTCATGGTCAAATTGCTGCAAAGAAACCACTACTAAAGGACACCAATAAGAAGAGACTTGCTTGGGCCAAGAAACATGAACAATGGACATTAGACTGGTGGAAATCTGTCCTTTGGACTGTCCAAATTTGAGACTTTCGGTTCCAACCGCCGTTGTCAGACACAGAGTAGGTGAACGGATGATCTCCGCATTTGTGGGGTTGCTTTGCTGGTGACACCGTCTGTGAATTATTTACAATATGTCGTGACATATTAATGTGATGACTGTTATTTATTGAATAATTACCTACTATGCTTAATTGACACACGATTAAATTAAATAATTTCACAATTAATTCATTAGGAATATTAGGGCACCATGGGAAAAGTTTGTTTAAAGAGTGACCCTCTCCCGACTTAATCTAAAGATATATAGATATCTCTACTATCAATAAATACATTATTAATTATTACATCTCGTTCTGAACACAGCATAATTCTTGATAGCTGCACGAACGCTAGCCTAATTGATAAATCAGCGATACACAAACGAACTAAATCCTCACACAGAATACGTAAACACATACAGCACAGGTTATTGATTCCATACATAACACAATGATAACAGGTCCCTAGTGGACTAACAAAAACATGACAGTTTGGTTATGCAATGGAAGGGATGGGATGGGTAGGTAAAGGAGAGGGGGAGACAAAGAGACAACTTATTGGACATACATCAGGAAACTACCCTCACTGTAGCCAGAATATTTAGCACCCTAACAAGCACTCATTCGGATAACAAATGCAATATATATTTACGCATAGATGTCTTTCTCTGTAGGCTCTGTTGAAACCACTCAATCCGCCTATGGGGAGTAGTTCGGTGTAATTCTCTGGTTGTCCACCAGGGGCCACAATGTCCTTAGTTATAGGCTTTTTTTGTGTTTGAGTGTTCTTAGGATGGATACTTCAGGTGTACCACACGGTGGTGAGGGGGAAATGATCTACACTCTCGTCTTTGGTTGAATGTCCTAGACTACTGTACATACCCAGTTGCATACTGAATGTTTGGTCTAAGTGTCTTTACCTTCTTCAATCGTCGAGCGTTTCAGAGGGTCTTAGCCACCGCTCCACGCTGTCTGATCTTGTAGTTTTGACCATTTCAGCGTGTGGACCACACCCTCACGTTCTCTGGTCTCAATGGTTGATTATTCAGGGTACAGCTAGGACTGCTTTACATGCCGGCATGTTTTGGTCTCATGTAAATGTCGTTAGCGAGTCCTTTTAAGCACTCTGGTCGGGAAAGGCGGTTCCATCATGTTGACATGAACTCTGAGGTCACGTGGGCGTCGCTACTGACTGGGCACAAGTTTCCATGTAACACAATTCTCATTTAGAAGGCTAAGAGTGGCTACTTTGAAGAATCTCAAATATATTTTTGATTTGTTGAACAATGTTTTTTGGTTACCACATAATTCTATATGTGTTATTTCATAGTTTTGACGTCTACAATAATTCTGCAATGTAGAAAATAGTACAAATAAAGAAAAAACCCTCGAGTAGGTGTGTCCAAACTGTTGACTGTTACTGTATGACCTTCTCTATCTAGTGCAGTTGGAACAGTGGTCGGTTGTGAGTGAATATATCGATGTCCTCTATGTTGTTCGTTTATACGATGGGACTGAATTTAAATGTGGATGGAATCCTTTTAATGGAAGGTGATGCAAAAGCATAAAGGTCCAACCTGGATGGACAATAAAGTTATATTCTATCCCTAACCTGGATGGACAATAAAGTTATATTCTATCCCAAACCTGGATGGACAATAAAGTTATATTCTATCCCTAACCTGGATGGACAATAAAGTTATATTCTATCCCTAACCTGGATGGACAATAAAGTTATATTCTATCCCTAACCTGGATGGACAATAAAGTTATATTCTATCCCTAACCTGGATGGACAATAAAGTTTTATTTTATCCCTAACCTGGATGGACAATAAAGTTATATTCTATCCCTAACCTGGATGGACAATAAATGTATATTCTATCCCTAACCTGGATGGACAATAAAGTTATATTCTATCCCTAACCTGGATGGACAATAAAGTTATATTCTATCCCTAACCTGGATGGACAATAAAGTTTTATTTTATCCCTAACCTGGATGGACAATAAAGTTATATTCTATCCCTAACCTGGATGGACAATAAAGTTATATTCTATCCCTAACCTGGATGGACAATAAAGTTATATTCTATCCCTAACCTGGATGGACAATAAAGTTATATTCTATCCCTAACCTGGATGGACAATAAAGTTTTATTTTATCCCTAACCTGGATGGACAATAAAGTTATATTCTATCCCTAACCTGGATGGACAATAAATGTATATTCTATCCCTAACCTGGATGGACAATAAAGTTTTATTCTATCCCTAACCTGAATGGACAATAAAGTTATATTCTATCCCTAACCTGGATGGACAATAAAGTTATATTCTATCCCTAACCTGGATGGACAATAAAGTTTTATTTTATCCCTAACCTGGATGGACAATAAAGTTATATTCTATCCCTAACCTGGATGGACAATAAAGTTATATTCTATCCCTAACCTGGATGGACAATAAAGTTATATTCTATCCCTAACCTGGATGGACAATAAAGTTTTATTTTATCCCTAACCTGGATGGACAATAAAGTTATATTCTATCCCTAACCTGGATGGACAATAAATGTATATTCTATCCCTAACCTGGATGGACAATAAAGTTTTATTCTATCCCTAACCTGGATGGACAATAAAGTTATATTCTATCCCTAACCTACTGCCAAATGTATGATCATACTAGAGAGACATATTTCCCTCAGATTACCCAGACCCACTCAGACTTTGGAAAACAAATAAACTCCCATATTTATTTGGTGAATCACAGCAGCAAGATGTGCCCTGTTGCCACAAGAAAAGGTCAACCAGTGAAGAACAAACACCATTGTAAATACAACCCATATTTATGTTTATTTATTTTCCCTCTTGTAGTTTAACTATTTGCACATTGATACAACACTGTATATAGACATAATATAACATTTGAAATGCCTTTATTCTTTGAAAACTTCTGTGAGTGTAAATGTTTACTGTTAATTTCCAAATGGTTTATTTCCCTTTTGTTTGTTTGCCTAATTCACTTTCTTTGGCAAAATGTAAATATACACCGAGTGCACCAGACATTAGGAACACCTTCCTAATATTTAGTTGCACCCTCCCACCTCCCTTTGCCGTCAGAACAGCCTCAATTTGACAGGGCTTGGACTCCGCAAGGCGTTGAAAGCGTTCCACAGGGATGCTGGCCCATGTCGACTCCAATATTTCCTACAGTTGTGTCAAGTTGGCTGGATCTCCTTTGGGTGGTGGACCATTCTTGATACACACAGGAGACTGTTGAGTGTGAAAAACCCAGCAGCGTTGCAGTTCTTGACATAGTCAAACGGGTGTGACAGGCACCTACCACCATACCCCGTTCAAAAGGCACCTACTACCATACCCTTTTCAAAAGGCACCAACTACCCTGTTCAAAGGCACCTACTACCATACCCTGTTCAAAGGCACCTACTACCATACCCTGTTCAAAGGCACCTACTACCATACCCTGTTCAAAGGTACCTACTACCCTGTTCAAAGGCACCTACTACCGTAAAAAGGCACCCTGTTCAAGGGTACCTACTACCCTGTTCAAAGGCACCTACTACCGTACCCTGTTCAAAGGCACCTACTACCCTGTTCAAAGTCACCTACCACCATACCCTGTTCAAAAGGCACCTACTACCATACCCTGTTCAAAGGCACCTACTACCATACCCTGTTCAAAGGCACCTACTACCCTGTTCAAAAGGCACCTACTACCATACCCTGTTCAAAGGCACCTACTACCATACCCTGTTCAAAAGGCACCTACTACCCTGTTCAAAGTCACGTACCACCATACCCTGTTCAAAAGGCACCTACTACCATACCCTGTTCAAAGGCACCTACTACCCTGTTCAAAGGCACCTACTACCGTACCCTGTTCAAGGGTACCTACTACCCTGTTCAAAGGCACCTACTACCATACCCTGTTCAAAGGCACCTACTACCCTGTTCAAAGTCACCTACCACCATACCCTGTTCAAAAGGCACCTACTACCATACCCTGTTCAAAGGCACCTACTACCCTGTTCAAAGGCACCTACTACCGACCCTGTTCAAGGGTACCTACTACCCTGTTCAAAGGCACCTACTACCGTACCCTGTTCAAAGGCACCTACTACCCTGTTCAAAGGCACCTACTACCATACCCTGTTCAAAGGCACCTACTACCAGACCCTGTTCAAAGGCACCTACTACCATACCCTGTTCAAAGGCACCTACTACCATACCCTGTTCAAAAGGCACCTACTACCATACCCTGTTCAAAGGCACCTACTACCATACCCTGTTCAAACGCACCTACTACCGTACCCTGTTCAAAGGTACCTACTACCATACACTGTTTAAAGGCACCTACTACCATACCCTGTTCAAAGGCACCTACTACCCTGTTCAAAGGTACCTACTACCCTGTTCAAAGGCACCTACTACCCTGTTCAAAGGCGCCTACTACCATACCCTGTTCAAAAGGCACCTACTACCCTGTTCAAAAGGCACCTACTACCCTACCCTGTTCAAAGGCACCTACAACCCTGTTCAAAGGCACCTACTACCCTACCCTGTTCAAAAGGCACCTACTACCCTGTTCAAAAGGCACCTACTACCCTACCCTGTTCAAAAGGCACCTACTACCCTGTTCAAAGGCACCTACTACCCTACCCTTTTCAAAGGCACCTACTACCATACCCCGGTTCAAAAGGCACCTACTACCATACCCTGTTCAAAAGGCACCTACTACCATACCCTGTTCAAAGGCACCTACTACCCTGTTCAAAGGCACCTACTACCGTACCCTGTTCAAGGGTACCTACTACCCTGTTCAAAGGCACCTACTACCATACCCTGTTCAAAGGCACCTACTACCCTGTTCAAAGTCACCTACCACCATACCCTGTTCAAAAGGCACCTACTACCATACCCTGTTCAAAGGCACCTACTACCCTGTTCAAAGGCACCTACTACCATACCCTGTTCAAGGGTACCTACTACCCTGTTCAAAGGCACCTACTACCGTACCCTGTTCAAAGGCACCTACTACCCTGTTCAAAGGCACCTACTACCCTACCCTGTTCAAAGGCACCTACTACCCTACCCTGTTCAAAGGCACCTACTACCATACCCTGTTCAAAAGGCACCTACTACCATACCCTGTTCAAAGGCACCTACTACCATACCCTGTTCAAAGGCACCTACTACTACTACCCCCTGTTCAAAGGTACCTACTACCATACACTGTTTAAAGGCACCTACTACCATACCCTGTTAAAAGGCACCTACTACCCTGTTCAAAGGTACCTACTACCCTGTTCAAAGGCACCTACTACCCTGTTCAAAGGCACCTACTACCATACCCTGTTCAAAAGGCACCTACTACCCTGTTCAAAAGGCACCTACTACCCTACCCTGTTCAAAGGCACCTACGACCCTGTTCAAAGGCACCTACTACCCTACCCTGTTCAAAAGGCACCTACTACCCTGTTCAAAAGGCACCTACTACCCTACCCTGTTCAAAAGGCACCTACTACCCTGTTCAAAGGCACCTACTACCCTACCCTTTCAAAGGCACCTACTACCATACCCTGTTCAAAGGCACCTACTACCATACCCTGTTCAAAAGGCACCTACTACCATACCCTGTTCAAAAGGCACCTACTACCATACCCTGTTCAAAAGGCACCTACTACCATACCCTGTTCAAAGGCACCTACTACCATACCCTGTTCAACGGCACCTACTACCAGACCCTACCCTGTTCAAAAGGCACCTACTACCATACCCTGTTCAAAACCTACTACCATACCCTGCACCTACTACCATAAGGCACCTACTACCATACCCTGTTCAAAAGGCACCTACTACCATACCCTGTTCAAAAGGCACCTACTACCAGACCCTGTTCAAAAGGCACCTACTACCCTGTTCAAAAGGCACCTACTACCATACCCTGTTCAAAAGGCACCTACTACCATACCCTGTTCAAAGGCACCTACTACCATACCCTGTTCAAAGGCACCTACTACCAGACCCTGTTCAAAGGCACCTACTACCATAAAGGCACCTACTACCATACCCTGTTCAAAGGCACCTACTACCAGACCCTGTTCAAAAGGCACCTACTACCATACCCTGTTCAAAGGCACCTACTACCAGACCCTGTTCAACGGCACCTACTACCAGACCCTGTTCAACGGCACCTACTACCATACCCTGTTCAAAGGCACCTACTACCCTGTTCAAAAGGCACCTACTACCATACCCTGTTCAAAGGCACCTACTACCAGACCCTGTTCAACGGCACCTACTACCATACCCTGTTCAAAGGCACCTACTACCATACCCTGTTCAAAGGCACCTACTACCCTGTTCAAAGGCACCTACTACCATACCCTGTTCAAAGGCACCTACTACCAGACCCTGTTCAAAAGGCACCTACTACCCTGTTCAAAAGGCACCTACTACCATACCCTGTTCAAAGGCACCTACTACCAGACCCTGTTCAAAGGCACCTACTACCATACCCTGTTCAAAGGCACCTACTACCATACCCTGTTCAAAGGCACCTACTACCATACCCTGTTCAACGGCACCTACTACCATACCCTGTTCAAAGGCACCTACCCTGTTCACCCTACTACCCTGTTCAAAGGCACCTACTACCATACCCTGTTCAACGGCACCTACTACCAACCCTGTTCAAAGGCACCTACTACCCTGTTCAAAGGCACCTACTACCCCTGTTCAACGGCACCTACTACCATACCCTGTTCAACGGCACCTACTACCATACCCTGTTCAAAGGCACCTACTACCCTGTTCAAAAGGCACCTACTACCATACCCTGTTCAAAGGCACCTACTACCAGACCCTGTTCAACGGCACCTACTACCATACCCTGTTCAAAGGCACCTACTACCCTGTTCAAATGGCACACTACTACCATACCCTGTTCAAAGGCACCTACTACCATACCCTGTTCAACGGCACCTCCTTCATCTACCTGCACCTACTACCATACCCTGTTCAAAGGCACCTACTACCCTGTTCAAAGGCACCTACTACCAGACCCTGTTCAAAGGCACCTACTACCATACCCTGTTCAACGGCACCTACTACCATACCCTGTTCAACGGCACCTACTACCATACCCTGTTCAACGGCACCTACTACCATACCCTGTTCAAAAGGCACCTACTACCCTGTTCAAAAGGCACCTACTACCCTGTTCAAAAGGCACCTACTACCCTGTTCAAAAGGCACCTACTACCCTGTTCAAAAGGCACCTACTACCCTGTTCAAAAGGCACCTACTACCCTGTTCAAAAGGCACCTACTACCCTGTTCAAAAGGCACCTACTACCAGACCCTGTTCAAAAGGCACCTACTACCCTGTTCAAAAGGCACCTACTACCAGACCCTGTTCAAAAGGCACCTACTACCCTGTTCAAAAGGCACCTACTACCAGACCCTGTTCGAAGGCACTCAAATCTTTAGTCTTGCCCGTTCACCCTCTGAATGGCACACACACAATCCATGTGTAGTTGTCTCAAAGCTTAATAATCCTTCTTCAACCCGTCTCCTCTCCTTCATCTACACTGATTGAAGTGGATTTAACAAGTGACATCAATAAGGGATCATAGCTTTCACCTGGATTCACCTGGTCAGTCTGTCATGGAAAGAGCAGGTATTGGCCCGACCAACCAGTGCTCCCGCACATTGGCTAACCAGGCTATCTGCATTGTGTCTCACTAACCCTCTTTTACACTACTGCTACTCTCTGTTCATCATATATACATAGTCACTTTAACCATATCTACATGTACATACTACCTCAATCAGCCTGACGAACCGGTGTCTGTATGTAGCCTCGCTACTTTTATAGCCTCGCTACTGTATATAGCCTCTCTACTGTATATAACCTGTATATAGCCTCTCTACTGTTATAGCCTCTCTACTGTATACAGTCTCTCTACTGTATATAACCTCTCTACTGTATATAGCCTCTCTACTGTATATAGCCTCTCTACTGTATATATTCTCTCTACTGTATATAGCCCCTCTACTGTATATAACCCTCTACTGTATATAGCCTCTCTACTGTATATAGCCCTCTACTGTATATAACCCCTCTACTGTATATAACCCTCTACTGTTTATAGCCTCGCTACTGTATATAGCCTCGCTACTGTATATAGCCTCGCTCTACTGTATATAGCCTCTACTGTATATAGCCTCTACTGTATATAGCCTCTCTACTGTATATAGCCTCTCTACTGTATATAGCCTCGCTACTGTATATAGCCTCTCTACTGTATATAGCCTCTACTGTATATAGCCTCTCTACTGTATATAACCTATCTACTGTATATAACCTCTCTACTGTATATAGCCTCTCTAGTGTATATAGCCTCTACTGTATATAGCCTCTCACTGTATATAGCCTCTACTGTATATAGCCTCTCTACTGTATATAGCCTCTCTACTGTATATAGCCTCTCTACTGTATATAGCCTCTACTGTATATAGCCTCTCTACTGTATATAACCTCTACTGTATATAGCCTCTACTGTATATAGCCTATCTACTGTATATAACCTCTACTGTATATAGCCTCTCTACTGTATGTATTCAGCCTCACTTCACTGTATATAGCCTCACTACTGTATATTAGCCTTTACTGTATATAGTCTCTACTGTATATTCAGTCTTTCACTGTATATAGCCTACTACTGTTGTATAGCATTCTCACTGTATATAGCCTCTCACTGTATATAGCCTCTCTACTGTATATAGTCTCTCTACTGTATATAGCCTCTCTACTGTATATAGCCTCTACTGTATATAGCCTTTCACTGTATAGGTCTACTACACCTGTATATAGCCTTTCACTGTATAGGTCTACTACACCTGTTGTATACAGCCTTTCACTGTATATAGCACCTGTATATAGTCTTTCACTGTATATAGCCTGTTACTGTATATAGTCTCTCTACTGTATATAGCCTCTCACTGTATACAGCCTCTCACTGTATATAGTCTCTCACTGTATAGGCCTCTCTACTGTATATAGCATTTCACTGTATATAGTCTACTACACCTGTTGTATTCAGCATTTCACTGTATAGGTCTACTCACCTGTTGTATAACCTTTCACTGTATATAGCCTCTACTGTATATAGCCTCTCTCACTGTATATAACCTCTACTCACTGTATATAGCCTTTCACTGTATATAGTCTCTCTACTGTATATAGCCTCTCTACTGTATATAGTCTACTCACTGTATATAACCTCTCACTGTATATAACCTCTCTACTGTATGTAGCCTGTCTTTTTACTGTTGTTTTATTTCTTTACTTAGCTATTGTTCACCTAATACCTTTTTTGCACTATTGGTTAGAGCCTGTAAGTAAGGATTTCACTGTAAGGTCTACCACACCTGTAGTATTCAGCATTTCACTGTGAGGTCTACTACACCTGTTGTATTCAGAATTTCACTGTGAGGTCTACTACACCTGTTGTATTCAGCATTTCACTGTAAGGTCTACTACACCTGTTGTATTCAGCATTTCACTGTAAGGTCTACTCACACCTGTTGTATTCAGCATTTCACTGTAAGGTCTACTACACCTGTAGTATTCAGCATTTCACTGTGAGGTCTACTACACCTGTTGTATTCAGCATTTCACTGTAAGGTCTACTACACCTGTTGTATTCAGCATTTCACTGTAAGGTCTACTACACCTGTTGTATTCAGCATTTCACTGTAAGGTCTACTACACCTGTTGTATTCAGCATTTCACTGTAAGGTCTACTACACCTGTTGTATTCAGCATTTCACTGTAAGGTCTACTACACCTGTTGTATTCAGCATTTCACTGTAAGGTCTACTACACCTGTTGTATTCAGCATTTCAGTGTTAGGTCTACTACACCTGTTGTATTCAGCATTTCACTGTGAGGTCTACTACACCTGTTGTATTCAGCATTTCACTGTAAGGTCTACTACACCTGTTGTATTCAGCATTTCACTGTAAGGTCTACTACACCTGTTGTATTCAGCATTTCACTGTAAGGTCTACTACACCTGTTGTATTCAGCATTTCACTGTAAGGTCTACTACACCTGTTGTATTCAGCATTTCACTGTAAGGTCTACTACACCTGTTGTATTCAGCATTTCACTGTAATGTCTACTACACCTGTTGTATTCAGCATTTCACTGTAAGGTCTACTACACCTGTTGTATTCAGCATTTCACTGTAAGGTCTACTACACCTGTTGTATTCAGCATTTCACTGTGAGGTCTACTACACCTGTTGTATTCAGCATTTCACTGTAATGTCTACTACACCTGTTGTATTCAGCATTTCACTGTAATGTCTACTACACCTGTTGTATTCAGCATTTCACTGTAAGGTCTACTACACCTGTTGTATTCAGCATTTCACTGTGAGGTCTACTACACCTGTTGTATTCAGCATTTCACTGTAAGGTCTACTACACCTGTTGTATTCAGCATTTCACTGTGAGGTCTACTACACCTGTTGTATTCAGCATTTCACTGTAAGGTCTACTACACCTGTTGTATTCAGCATTTCACTGTAAGGTCTACTACACCTGTTGTATTCAGCATTTCACTGTAATGTCTACTACACCTGTTGTATTCAGCATTTCACTGTAATGTCTACTACACCTGTTGTATTCAGCATTTCACTGTAAGGTCTACTACACCTGTTGTATTCAGCATTTCACTGTGAGGTCTACTACACCTGTTGTATTCAGCATTTCACTGTAAGGTCTACTACACCTGTTGTATTCAGCATTTCACTGTAAGGTCTACTACACCTGTTGTATTCAGCATTTCACTGTAAGGTCTACTACACCTGTTGTATTCAGCATTTCACTGTAAGGTCTACTACACCTGTTGTATTCAGCATTTCACTGTAAGGTCTACTACACCTGTTGTATTCAGCATTTCACTGTAAGGTCTACTACACATGTTGTATTCAGCATTTCACTGTGAGGTCTACTACACCTGTTGTATTCAGCATTTCACTGTGAGGTCTACTACACCTGTTGTATTCAGCATTTCACTGTGAGGTCTACTACACCTGTTGTATTCAGCATTTCACTGTAAGGTCTACTACACCTGTTGTATTCAGCATTTCACTGTAAGGTCTACTACACCTGTTGTATTCAGCATTTCACTGTGAGGTCTACTACACCTGTTGTATTCAGCATTTCACTGTAAGGTCTACTACACCTGTTGTATTCAGCATTTCACTGTAAGGTCTACTACACCTGTTGTATTCAGCATTTCACTGTAAGGTCTACTACACCTGTAGTATTCAGCATTTCACTGTGAGGTCTACTACACCTGTTGTATTCAGCATTTCACTGTAAGGTCTACTACACCTGTTGTATTCAGCATTTCACTGTAAGGTCTACTACACCTGTTGTATTCAGCATTTCACTGTAAGGTCTACTACACCTGTTGTATTCAGCATTTCACTGTAAGGTCTACTACACCTGTTGTATTCAGCATTTCACTGTAAGGTCTACTACACCTGTTGTATTCAGCATTTCACTGTAATGTCTACTACACCTGTTGTATTCAGCATTTCACTGTAAGGTCTACTACACCTGTTGTATTCAGCATTTCACTGTAAGGTCTACTACACCTGTTGTATTCAGCATTTCACTGTAAGGTCTACTACACCTGTTGTATTCAGCATTTCACTGTAAGGTCTACTACACCTGTTGTATTCAGCATTTCACTGTAAGGTCTACTACACCTGTTGTATTCAGCATTTCACTGTAAGGTCTACTACACATGTTGTATTCAGCATTTCACTGTAATGTCTACTACACCTGTTGTATTCAGCATTTCACTGTAAGGTCTACTACACCTGTAGTATTCAGCATTTCACTGTTATGTCTACTACACCTGTTGTATTCAGCATTTCACTGTAAGGTCTACTACACCTGTTGTATTCAGCATTTCACTGTAAGGTCTACTAAACCTGTTGTATTCAGCATTTCACTGTATAGGTCTACTACACCTGTTGTATTCAGCTGTTATTTCACTGTAAGGTCTACCTACACCTGTTGTATTCAGCATTTCACTGTAAGGTCTACTACACCTGTTGTATTCAGCATTTCACTGTAAGGTCTACCTACACCTGTTGTATTCAGCATTTCACTGTAAGGTCTACTACACCTGTTGTATTCAGCATTTCACTGTGAGGTCTACTACACCTGTTGTGTATTCAGCATTTCACTGTGAGGTCTACTACACATGTTGTATTCAGCATTTCACTGTAAGGTCTACTACACCTGTTGTATTCAGCATTTCACTGTAAAGTCTACTACACCTGTTGTATTCAGCATTTCACTGTTAGGTCTACTACACCTGTTGTATTCAGCATTTCACTGTAAGGTCTACTACACCTGTTGTATTCAGAGCACGTGACAAATAAACATCGATTTGATTTATTCTTAATGTGTTGTACACTCAGTGTATGTTTTTCCATGCCAATAAAGCCCATTGGTCGAGAGGGAGTGAGATTCTACGCGTTAATTGAATAGAATAGAGAGGGCGTACCTTGAAAGACGATGATCATGGTGAGGAAGAGATAGATGGCAGACAGGACAGGTGACAGCTCGGCTCCTTCAGGACTAAGGACATCAAACACGGGTCTCTTATCTCCGTTACTGATACATCCACAAGCCATGACCTAACACAACAAGGTCACAGGTCATTATAGACTAACTATCCACAACCCTGGATAATCAACAGGTCAATAAGGTCAAATCAATTCAATCAAATTCAGGTCATGACAGCTAGAAAAGATGTGGCCTTGTTACAGGCTCTTATGTATATATTCTACGTCCATGTTTGTGGCCTTGTTACAGGCTATTATGTATATATTATACGTCCATGTTTGTGACCTTGTTACAGGCTGTTATGTATATATTCTACGTCCATGTTTGTGACCTTGTTACAGGCTGTTATGTATATATTCTACGTCCATGTTTGTGACCTTGTTACAGGCTGTTATGTATATATTCTACGTCCATGTTTGTGACCTTGTTACAGGCTGTTATGTATATATTCTACGTCCATGTTTGTGACCTTGTTACAGGCTGTTATGTATATATTCTACGTCCTTGTTACAGGCTGTTATGTATATATTCTACGTCCATGTTTGTGGCCTTGTTACAGGCTGTTATGTATATATTCTACGTCCATGTTTGTGACCTTGTTACAGGCTGTTATGTATATATTCTACGTCCATGTTTGTGACCTTGTTACAGGCTGTTGTGTATATATTCTACGTCCATGTTTGTGGCCTTGTTACAGGCTGTTATGTATATATTCTACGTCCATGTTTGTGGCCTTGTTACAGGCTGTTGTGTATATATTCTAGGTCCATGTTTGTGGCCTTGTTACAGGCTGTTATGTATATATTCTACGTCCATGTTTGTGGCCTTGTTACAGGCTGTTGTGTATATATTCTACGTCCATGTTTGTGGCCTTGTTACAGGCTGTTATGTATATATTCTACGTCCATGTTTGTGGCCTTGTTACAGGCTGTTGTGTATATATTCTAGGTCCATGTTTGTGGCCTTGTTACAGGCTGTTATGTATATATTCTACGTCCATGTTTGTGGCCTTGTTACAGGCTGTTATGTATATATTCTACGTCCTTGTTTGTGGCCTTGTTACAGGCTGTTATGTATATATTCTACGTCCATGTTTGTGACCTTGTTACAGGCTGTTATGTATATATTCTACGTCCATGTTTGTGACCTTGTTACATGCTGTTATGTATATATTCTACGTCCATGTTTGTGGCCTTGTTACAGGCTGTTATGTATATATTCTACGTCCATGTTTGTGACCTTGTTACAGGCTGTTATGTATATATTCTATGTCCATGTTTGTGGCCTTGTTACAGGCTGTGATGTATATATTCTACGTCCATGTTTGTGACCTTGTTACAGGCTGTTATGTATATATTCTACGTCCATGTTTGTGGCCTTGTTACAGGCTGTTATGTATATATTCTACGTCCATGTTTGTGACCTTGTTACAGGCTGTTATGTATATATTCTACGTCCATGTTTGTGGCCTTGTTACAGGCTGTTATGTATATATTCTACGTCCATGTTTGTGACCTTGTTACAGGCTGTTATGTATATATTCTACGTCCATGTTTGTGACCTTGTTACATGCTGTTATGTATATATTCTCCGTCCATGTTTGTGGCCTTGTTACAGGCTGTTATGTATATATTCTACGTCCATGTTTGTGACCTTGTTACAGGCTGTTATGTATATATTCTATGTCCATGTTTGTGGCCTTGTTACAGGATGTGATGTATATGTATTCTACGTCCTAGACCCTGCCCCTGAAACAACGCCATGTACAGGTAACCCTCTGACCCCTGACCCCTAACCCTCTACGAGACCCTGCTGAAACAACGCCATGTAGAGGTAACCCTCTGACCCCTGACCCCTAACCCTCCAACCGCTACGAGACCCTGCTGAAACAACGCCATGTCCACTTCATGATTGTGTCCCACTTGTTGTTGATTCTTCACAAAAAAATACATTTTTATATCTTTATGTTTGAAGCCTGAAATGTGGCAAAAGGTCGCAAAGTTCAAGGGGGCCGAATACTTTCGCAAGGCACTGTACATACATAAACAATTAATGCACCTGTGGAACGGTCGTTGAGACACTAACAGCTTACAGACGGTAGGCAATTAAGGTCAGTTGTGAAAACTTAGGACACTAAAGAGGCTTTTCTACTGACTCTGAAAAACACCAAAAGAAAGATGCCCAGGGTCCCTGCTCATCTGCATGAATGTGCCTTAGGCATGCTGCAAGAGAGGCATGAGGACTGCAGATGTGGCCAGGGCAATAAATTGCAATGTCCGTACTGTGAGACGCCTAAGACAGCGCTACAGGGAGACAGGACGGACAGCTGATCGTCCTCGCAGTGGCAGACCACGTGTAACAACACCTGCACAGGATCAGTACATCTGAACATCACACCTGCGGGACAGGTACAGGATGGCAACAACAACTGCTAAGTTACACCAGGAACCCACAATCCCTCCATCAGTGCTCAGACAGAGAGAGGCTGTACTGAGGGCTTGTAGGCCTGTTGTAAGGCAGGTCCTCACCAGACATCACTGGCAACAATGTCGCCTATGGGCACAAACCCACCGTCGCTGGACCTGACAGGACTGGCAAAAAGTGCTCTTCACTGACGAGTCGCGGTTTTGTCTCACCAGGGGTGATGGTCGGATTCGCATTCATCGTCAAAGGAATGAGCGTTACACGGAGGCCTGTTACTTTTGATTTTGACCCCCCATTGTTCAGGGACAAAATCAATCACTTGCTCAGTTTAGGTCTCAGTTATTTGAAAGTCAGTTAAGAACAAATTCTTATTTTCAATGACAGCCTAGAAACAGTGTGTTAACTGCCTTGTTCAGGGTCAGAACGACAGATTTGAATCTTGTCTGCTCGGGGATTTGAACTTGCAACCTTTCGGTTCCTGGCCCAACACTCTAACCACTAGGCTACCCTGCCCTCTACACTCTAACCACTAGGCTACCCTGCCACCTCTACACTCTAACCACTAGGCTACCCTGCCACCTCTACACTCTAACCACTAGGCTACCCTGCCACCTCTACAGTCTAACCACTAGGCTACACTGCCACCTCTACACTCTAACCACTAGGCTACCCTGCCACCTCTACACTCTAACCACTAGGCTACACTGCCACCTCTACACTCTAACCACTAGGCTACCCTGCCGCCTCTACACTCTAACCACTAGGCTACCCTGCCGCCTCTACACTCTAACCACTAGGCTACCCTGCCGCCTCTACACTCTAACCACTAGGCTACCCTGCCACCTCTACACTCTAACCACTAGGCTACCCTGCCGCCTCTACACTCTAACCACTAGGCTACACTGCCACCTCTACACTCTAACCACTAGGCTACCCTGCCACCTCTACACTCTAACCACTAGGCTACCCTGCCACCTCTACACTCTAACCACTAGGCTACCCTGCCACCTCTACACTCTAACCACTAGGCTACCCTGCCACCTCTACACTCTAACCACTAGGCTACCCTGCCACCTCTACACTCTAACCACTAGGCTACCCTGCCGCCTCTACACTCTAACCACTAGGCTACCCTGCCGCCTCTACACTCTAACCACTAGGCTACCCTGCCGCCTCTACACTCTAACCACTAGGCTACCCTGCCACCTCTACACTCTAACCACTAGGCTACCCTGCCACCTCTACACTCTAACCACTAGGCTACCTGCCACCTCTACACTCTAACCACTAGGCTACCCTGCCACCTCTACACTCTAACCACTAGGCTACCCTGCCGCCTCTACACTCTAACCACTAGGCTACCCTGCCGCCTCTACACTCTAACCACTAGGCTACCCTGCCGCCTCTACACTCTAACCACTAGGCTACCCTGCCTCCTCTACACTCTAACCACTAGGCTACCCTGCCACCTCTACACTCTAACCACTAGGCTACCCTGCCGCCTCTACACTCTAACCACTAGGCTACCCTGCCGCCTCTACACTCTAACCACTAGGCTACCCTGCCGCCTCTACACTCTAACCACTAGGCTACCCTGCCACCTCTACACTCTAACCACTAGGCTACCTGCCACCTCTACACTCTAACCACTAGGCTACCCTGCCACCTCTACACTCTAACCACTAGGCTACCCTGCCGCCTCTACACTCTAACCACTAGGCTACCCTGCCACCTCTACACTCTAACCACTAGGCTACCCTGCCGCCTCTACACTCTAACCACTAGGCTACCCTGCCTCCTCTACACTCTAACCACTAGGCTACCCTGCCACCCTACCCTCTAACCACCAGGCTACCCTGCCGGCCTCTACACTCTAACCACTAGGCTACCTGCCACCTCTACACTCTAACCACTAGGCTACCTGCCACCTCTACACTCTAACCACTAGGCTACACTGCCACCTCTACACTCTAACCACTAGGCTACCTGCCACCTCTACACTCTAACCACTAGGCTACCCTGCCACCTCTACACTCTAACCACTAGGCTACCCTGCCACCTCTACACTCTAACCACTAGGCTACCCTGCCACCTCTACACTCTAACCACTAGGCTACCCTGCCGCCTCTACACTCTAACCACTAGGCTACCCTGCCACCTCTACACTCTAACCACTAGGCTACCCTGCCACCTCTACACTCTAACCACTAGGCTACCTGCCACCTCTACACTCTAACCACTAGGCTACCCTGCCTCCTCTACACTCTAACCACTAGGCTACCTGCCTCCTCTACACTCTAACCACTAGGCTACCCTGCCGCCTCTACACTCTAACCACTAGGCTACCCTGCCACCTCTACACTCTAACCACTAGGCTACCCTGCCACCTCTACAGTCTAACCACTAGGCTACCCTGCCACCTCTACACTCTAACCACTAGGCTACCCTGCCACCTCTACACTCTAACCACTAGGCTACCCTGCCGCCTCAACACTCTAATCACTAGGCTACCCTGCCTCCTCTACACTCTAACCACTAGGCTACCCTGCCACCTCTACACTCTAACCACTAGGCTACCCTGCCGCCTCTACACTCTAACCACTAGGCTACTCTGCCGCCTCTACACTCTAACCACTAGGCTACCCTGCCACCTCTACACTCTAACCACTAGGCTACCCTGCCGCCTCTACGCTCTAACCACTAGGCTACCCTGCCGCCTCTACGCTCTAACCACTAGGCTACCCTGCCGCCTCTACGCTCTAACCACTAGGCTACCTACCTCCTCTACACTCTAACCACTAGGCTACCCTGCCTCCTCTACACTCTAACCACTAGGCTACCCTGCCACCTCTACACTCTAACCACTAGACTACCCTGCCGCCTCAACACTCTAATCACTAGGCTACCCTGCCTCCTCTACACTCTAACCACTAGGCTACCCTGCCACCTCTACACTCTAACCACTAGGCTACCCTGCCGCCTCTACACTCTAACCACTAGGCTACACTGCCACCTCTACACTCTAACCACTAGGCTACCCTGCCGCCTCTACACTCTAACCACTAGGCTACCTGCCACCTCTACACTCTAACCACTAGGCTACCCTGCCACCTCTACACTCTAACCACTAGGCTACCTGCCACCTCTACACTCTAACCACTAGGCTACCCTGCCACCTCTACACTCTAACCACTAGGCTACCCTGCGACCTCTACACTCTAACCACTAGGCTACCCTGCCGCCTCTACACTCTAACCACTAGGCTACCCTGCCGCCTCTACACTCTAACCACTAGGCTACCCTGCCGCCTCTACACTCTAACCACTAGGCTACCCTGCCGCCTCTACACTCTAACCACTAGGCTACCCTGCCGCCTCTACACTCTAACCACTAGGCTACCCTGCCACCTCTACACTCTAACCACTAGGCTACCCTGCCACCTCTACACTCTAACCACTAGGCTACCTGCCGCCTCTACACTCTAACCACTAGGCTACCCTGCCACCTCTACACTCTAACCACTAGGCTACCCTGCCGCCTCTACACTCTAACCACTAGGCTACCTGCCACCTCTACACTCTAACCACTAGGCTACCCTGCCACCTCTACACTCTAACCACTAGGCTACCCTGCCGCCTCTACACTCTAACCACTAGGCTACCCTGCCACCTCTACACTCTAACCACTAGGCTACCCTGCCTCCTCTACACTCTAACCACTAGGCTACCCTGCCGCCTCTACACTCTAACCACTAGGCTACCTGCCTCCTCTACACTCTAACCACTAGGCTACCCTGCCGCCTCTACACTCTAACCACTAGGCTACCTACCTCCTCTACACTCTAACCACTAGGCTACCCTGCCGCCTCTACACTCTAACCACTAGGCTACCTGCCACCTCAACACTCTAACCACTAGGCTACCTGCCACCTCAACACTCTAACCACTAGGCTACCCTGCCACCTCTACACTCTAATCACTAGACTACCCTGCCGCCTCAACACTCTAATCACTAGGCTACCCTGCCTCCTCTACACTCTAACCACTAGGCTACCTGCCACCTCTACACTCTAACCACTAGACTACCTGCCGCCTCTACACTCTAACCACTAGGCTACCCTGCCACCTCTACACTCTAACCACTAGGCTACCCTGCCACCTCTACACTCTAACCACTAGGCTACCCTGCCGCCTCTACACTCTAACCACTAGGCTACCTACCTCCTCTACACTCTAACCACTAGGCTACCCTGCCACCTCTACACTCTAACCACTAGGCTACCTGCCACCTCAACACTCTAACCACTAGGCTACCCTGCCACCTCTACACTCTAACCACTAGGCTACCCTGCCGCCTCTACACTCTAACCACTAGGCTACCTGCCACCTCAACACTCTAACCACTAGGCTACCCTGCCACCTCTACACTCTAACCACTAGGCTACCTGCCACCTCAACACTCTAACCACTAGGCTACCCTGCCACCTCAACACTCTAACCACTAGGCTACCCTGCCACCTCTACACTCTAACCACTAGACTACCCTGCCGCCTCAACACTCTAATCACTAGGCTACCCTGCCTCCTCTACACTCTAACCACTAGGCTACCCTGCCACCTCTACACTCTAACCACTAGGCTACCCTGCCGCCTCTACACTCTAACCACTAGGCTACCCTGCCACCTCTACACTCTAACCACTAGGCTACCCTGCCTCCTCTACACTCTAACCACTAGGCTACCTGCCGCCTCTACACTCTAACCACTAGGCTACCCTGCCACCTCTACACTCTAACCACTAGGGTACCCTGCCGCCTCTACACTCTAACCACTAGGCTACCTACCTCCTCTACACTCTAACCACTAGGCTACCCTGCCACCTCTACACTCTAACCACTAGGCTACCTGCCTCCTCTACGCCTAACCACTAGGCTACCTGCCTCCTCTACGCTCTAACCACTAGGCTACCTACCTCCTCTACACCTAACCACTAGGCTACCCTGCCACCTCTACACTCTAACCACTAGGCTACCTGCCTCCTCTACGCTCTAACCACTAGGCTACCCTGCCACCTCAACACTCTAACCACTAGGCTACCCTGCCACCTCTACACTCTAACCACTAGGCTACCCTGCCGCCTCTACACTCTAACCACTAGGCTACCTGCCACCTCAACACCTAACCACTAGGCTACCCTGCCGCCTCTACACTCTAACCACTAGGCTACCCTGCCTCCTCTACACTCTAACCACTAGTCTACCCTGCCACCTCTACACTCTAACCACTAGGCTACCCTGCCGCCTCTACACTCTAACCACTAGGCTACCCTGCCACCTCTACACTCTAACCACTAGGCTACCCTGCCGCCTCTACACTCTAACCACTAGTCTACCCTGCCACCTCTACACCTAACCACTAGGCTACCCTGCCGCCTCTACACTCTAACCACTAGGCTACCCTGCCACCTCTACACTCTAACCACTAGACTACCTGCCACCTCTACACTCTAACCACTAGGCTACCCTGCCTCCTCTACACTCTAACCACTAGTCTACCCTGCCACCTCTACACTCTAACCACTAGGCTACCCCTGCCACCTCTACACTCTAACCACTAGGCTACCCTGCCTCCTCTACAGTCTAACCACTAGGCTACCCTGCCACCTCTACACTCTAACCACTAGGCTACCCTGCCGCCTCTACACTCTAACCACTAGGCTACCTGCCGCCTCTACACTCTAACCACTAGGCTACCCTGCCTCCTCTACACTCTAACCACTAGGCTACCCTGCCGCCTCTACACTCTAACCACTAGGCTACCCTGCCTCCTCTACACTCTAACCACTAGGCTACCCTGCCACCTCTACACTCTAACCACTAGGCTACCCTGCCTCCTCTACACTCTAACCACTAGGCTACCCTGCCTCCTCTACACTCTAACCACTAGGCTACCCTGCCACCCCTCCACTCTAACCACTAGGCTACCCTGCCGCCCCTCCACTCTAACCACTAGGCTACCCTGCCGCCCCTCCACTCTAAACACTAGGCTACCCTACCACCTCAACACTCTAACCACTAGGCTACCCTGCCTCCTCTACACTCTAACCACTAGTCTACCCTGCCACCTCTACACTCTAACCACTAGGCTACCCTGCCCCCTCTACACTCTAACCACTAGGCTACCCTGCCTCTGTTGTTGGATCAACGCAGCTCACAGTGAGGACGTTTGTTTTTTTCTTTGTTTGTTGCTGAGTTTAATATCGTCCCGTATGTTGGAACTCTTTGAAAAACCGGAGTCCGTTTTGTAGAGGACATCCTCTACGTGCCAATAGACTTCCACAGGACTGTCTGACCTAAACCCCTTCGGCTATTTGGAGAACGTAGTTTACCGCACAGCGATACGTACCGATAGCAGAGAACAGGCACATGACCAATAGGATGATGACGCACCAGCCCACGTCCACGTTCATCTGTTTCTCCAGTTTACTGCGTTTGTAGCGGGGGCCATTGTTGTTCAGCATGGCTTTAGTCTCATGACCTACAACACAACTGGCTGTTAACATTCAGTTCATACAGGACAGGGCTAGAATCCACAAAGCAGCTCAGAGTAGGTGCTGGTCTCAGATCAGTTTTCCTTCTAGATCATAATGAATAGGATTATATGGACAGATCTTAGATCAGTTGTCCTTCTAGAGCATAATGAATAGGATCATATGGACAGATCTTAGATCAGTTGTCCTTCTAGAGCATAATGAATAGGATTATAGGGACAGATCTCAGATCAGCACTCCACCTCAGACACTATGGATATGGAGCCAGGCAGGGTGTGAAACAGAGGCTCCTCCTCTCCTTGCTCGCTTCTAAACCCCATTGGAGGAGACGATCGGTCAAGGTCGCGCCTCTCAAACCCTTTTCGTCCAATGCGTTTTGAGAAGGAGGTGAGAGGATGAGAGGAACTGAGGAAAGACTCATTTGAGAGAGAGCCAGGGTGTATATCGGGCTGCCTTACCTCCTTGACCGTGTCCTCCAATGCATTGTGAATGGGAGGTAAGGAGGTAAGGAGGTAAGGAGGTAAGGAGGTAAGGAGGTAAGGAGAAAGGAAAGAGCCGGGTGTTTACCTGCATAGATGACGATCCCCACACACTCCTCTGTATTGCGGATGGTACAGCCCCTCAGCAGCAAGTTGTCTTTGTACAGACCATCTCTCCTTCCACTGCGATGGGTACTGATCACAGAACAGATACAGAACATTCAATATCACTGGATGACTAGGAGAGACAAAATGTACATGTGATCAATTCATCTAGAATAATCTGCATGTTATAAAAAGACCTTTGACTGCAAAGGTACCATCAACAGATACTGTAGGGAAATCAACACGTAACATTCCTCTGAACTCAGACCACGTGTGTGTGTGTGTGCGTGTGTGTGTGTGTGTGTGTGTGTGTGTGTGTGATGCATAAGAGCGTCTGCTAAATGACTTAAATGTAAATGTAAATGTGTGTGTGTGTGTGATGCACTGAACAGCTAGATCTTCATGCTGCAATACATTGTGGTCTTTCCTTAGAAGGCACTTAACACTGTAGAGACTGTAGTAGTCAGTAACACTATAGAGGCTGTATTCAGTAACACTATAGAGCCTGTAGTAAGTAGTCAGTAACACTATAGAGGCTGTAGTCAGTAACACTAGAGGCTGTAGTAGTCAGTTACTCTATAGAGCCTGTAGTAGTCAGTAACACTATAGAGGCTGTAGTAGTCAGTTACTCTATAGAGGCTGTAGTAGTCAGTAACACTATAGAGGCTGTAGTAGTCAGTAACACTACAGAGGCTGTAGTAGTCAGTAACACTATAGAGGCTGTAGTAGTCAGTAACACTATAGAGGCTGTAGTAGTCAGTTACTCTATAGAGGCTGTAGTAGTCAGTAACACTATAGAGGCTGTAGTAGTCAGTAACACTACAGAGGCTGTAGTAGTCAGTAACACTATAGAGGCTGTAGTAGTCAGTAACACTATAGAGGCTGTAGTAGTCAGTAACACTCTATAGAGGCTGTAGTAGTCAGTAACACTATTGAGGCTGTAGTAGTCAGTAACACTGAGGCTGTAGTAGTCAGTAACACTATAGAGGCTGTAGTAGTCAGTAACACTCTATAGAGGCTGTAGTAGTCAGTAACACTATAGAGGCTGTAGTAGTCAGTAACACTATAGAGGCTGTAGTAGTCAGTAACACTATAGAGGCTGTAGTAGTCAGTAACACTATAGAGGCTGTAGTAGTCAGTAACACTATTGAGGCTGTAGTAGTCAGTAACACTATAGAGGCTGTAGTAGTCAGTAACACTATAGAGGCTGTAGTAGTCAGTAACACTATAGAGGTTGTAGTAGTCAGTAACACTCTATAGAGGCTGCACTGCAGCCTGCCTGCCTGCCTCCAACACCACAGCCTGCCTCCAACACCACAGCCTGCCTCCAACACCACAGCCTGCCTGCCTCCAACACCACAGCCTGCCTGCCTCCAACACCACAGCCTGCCTGCCTCCAACACCACAGCCTGCCTGTCTCCAACACTCCAGCTTGCCTGCTTGCCTTCAACACCACAGCCTGCCTGCCTCCAACACCACAGCCTGCCTGCCTGCCTCCAACACCACAGCCTGCCTGCCTGCCTCCAACACCACAGCCTGCCTGCCTGCCTCCAACACCACAGCCTGCCTGCCTGCCTGCCTGCCTCCAACACCACAGCCTGCCTCCAACACCACAGCCTGCCTTCAACACCACAGCCTGCCTGCCTGCCTCCAACACTACAGCCTGCCTGCCTGCCTCCAACACCACAGCCTGCCTGCCTGCCTCCAACACTACAGCCTGCCTGCCTGCCTCCAACACTACAGCCTGCCTGCCTGCCTCCAACACCACAGCCTGCCTGCCTGCCTCCAACACTACAGCCTGCCTGCCTGCCTCCAACACTACAGCCTGCCTGCCTCCAACACTACAGCCTGCCTGCCAACACTACAGCCTTTGCCTCCAACACTCCAGCCTGCCTCCAACACTCCAGCCTGCCTGCCTGCCTGCCTAACACTCCAGCCTGGTCCAACACTCCAGCCTGCCTCCAACACTCCAGCCTGCCTCCAACACTCCAGCCTTTTGTGATGGTGGTAGTGGTAATGATAATGGTGGTAATGGTAGTGGTGGTAGTGATGGTGGTAGTAATGGTGGTGTTGGTAATGGTGGTAGTAATGGTGGTGTTGGTAATGGTGGTAAATGGTGGTGGTAATGGTGGTAATGGTGGTAATGGTAGTAATGGTAATGTTAGTGGTAGTAGTTATGGAAGTAATGGTGGTGGTAGTGGTAGTAGTAATGGTAGTAATGGTGGTATTAATGGTAGTGGTAATGGTGGCAATGGAAGTAGTAATGGTAGTAATGGTGGTAATGGTAGTGGTGGTAATGTTAGTGGTAGTAGTTATGGAAGTAATGGTAGTGGTAGTAGTAATAGTAATGGTGGTGGTAATGGTAGTGGTGGTAATGTTAGTGGTAGTAGTAAAGTAATGGTAGTGGTAGTAGTTATGGAAGTAATGGTGGTGGTAGTGGGGGTGATGGCAGTGTAGTGGTGATAATGGTAGTAGTGGTGGTGGTAATATGGTAGTGGTGGTGGTAGTGATAGTGGTGGTGATGGTAGTGGTGGTGGTGATAGTGGTGGTAATAGTGGTGGTGGTGGGGGTGTGGTAGTGATGGTGGTGATGGTAGTGATGGTGGTAGTGGTGGTGTGATGGTAGTGATGGTGGTAGTGGTGGTAGTGATAGTGGTAAGGGTGGTAGTGGTAGTGGTGGTGGTAGTGATGGTGGTGGGGTGGTGGTGGTGGTGGTGATGGTGGTGGTAGTGATAGTGGTGGGTGATAGTGGTGGTGGTGATGGTGGTGGTGGTGGTGGTGATAGTGGTAGGGGTGGTAGTGGTGAGTGGTGGTGGTAATGGTAGTGGTGGTGGTGGTGGTGGTGATAGTGGTGGGGTGGTGGTGATAGTGGTAATGGTGGTGATAGTGTGGCACCCTATTGGTGGTATAGTGCACAGGGCCAAAGTAGTGCACTACTGGTATAGGGTAGTGGTGGTGATGGTGGTGGTGGTGGTGGTGGTGATAGTGTGGTGGTGGTGATAGTGGTGGTGATGGTGATAGTGATAGTGGTGGTGATGGTGGTGATGGTAGTGGTGAGTGGTGGTGGTGATAGTGGTGGTGGTGGTGATGGTGATGATAGTGGTGGTGGTGGTGGTGGTGATAGTGGTGGTGGTGGTGGTGATAGTGGTGGTGGTGGTGGTGGGTGTGGTAGTGGTGGTGATGGTAGTGGTGGTAGTTATAGTTGTGATAGTATTGGGGTAGTTATAGTGGTGATAGTGTGGTAGTAGGGAATAGTGGTGGTGATGGTGGTGATGGTAGTGGTGGTAGTGATAGTGGTGGTTGTGGTGATGGTAGTGGTGGTAGTGATGTGCTGGTGGTAGTGATAGTGGTAAGGGTGGTAGTGGTAGTGGTGGTGGTGGTGGTAGTGGTGAGGTGAGTGGTAATGGTGGTAATGGTAGTGGCACCCTATTGCCTATATAGTGATGGTAGTGGGAATAGTGGTGGTGATGTGATAGTGGTGGTGATGGTAGTGATGTGATAGTGGTGGTGATGGTGATAGTGGTGGTGGTGGTGGTGATAGTAGTGGTGGTGGTGATGAGTGGTAGTGGTGATAGTAGTGGTGGTGGTGATGGTGGTGATGATGGTAGTGATGGTGGTGGTGATGGTGAGTAGTGGTGGTGGTGGTAGTGGTGGTGGTAGTGGTGGTGATAGTGGTGGTGGTGGTAGTGGTGGTGATGGTAGTGACAGTGATAGTGGTGGTGGTGATAGTGGTAATGGTGGTGATGGTGGTGATGCAGTGACAGTGATAGTGGTGGTGGTGATAGTAGTGGTGGTGGTGATAGTGGTGGTAGTGGTGGTGGTGGTGGTGATAGTAGTCGTGGTGGTGATAGTGGTGGTAGTGGTAGTGATGGTGGTGGTAGTGATAGTGGTGGTGGTGGTGGTAGTGATGATAGTGGTAGTAGTGGTGATGGTAGTGATGGTGGTAGTGATAGTGGTGGTGATGGTAGTGGTGGTAGTGATAGTGGTGGTAGTGGTAGTGGTAGGGGTGGTAGGATAGTGGTAGTGGTAGTGATAGTGGTAGGGGTGGTGGTGGTGGTGGTGGTGGTGGTGGTGGTGGTGGTGGTGATGGTGGTGGCACCCTATTGCCTATATAGTGCACAGTGGTAGTGACTACTGTATATAGGGAATAGTGGTGGTGATGGTGGTGATGGTAGTGGTGATAGTAGTGGTGGTGGTGGTAGTGATGGTAGTGATAGTGGTGGTAGTGATAGTGGGGGTGGTAGTGGTAGTGGTGATAGTGGTGATAGTGATGGTGGTGATGATGGTAGTGATAGTAGGGTAGTGGTAGTGGTAGTGATGGTAGTTGTGGTAGTGGTAGGGGTGGTAGTGATAGTGGTGGTGGTGGTAGTGGTAGTGGTGGTGGTGGTGATAGTGGTGGTGGTAGTGGTGAGTGGTAATGGTGGTAATGGTAGTGGCACCCTATTGCCTATATAGTGCACAGGGCCAAAAGTAGTGCACTACTGTATATAGGGAATAGTGGTGGTGATGGTGGTGGTGGTGGTAGTGATAGTGGTAGTAGTGGTGATGGTAGTGATGGTGGTAGTGACAGTGGTGGTGATGGTAGTGATAGTGGTGGTGATGGTAGTGGTGGTAGTGATAGTGGTGGTAATTGTGGTAGTGGTAGGGGTGGTAGTGATAGTGGTAAGGGTGGTAGTGATAGTGGGGGTGGTAGTGGTAGTGGTGGTGGTGGTGGTGGTGGTAGTGGTGGTAGTGGTGGTGGTGATGTGTGGTGACAGTGATAGTGGTGGTGGTAGTGGTGAGTGGTAGTGGTGGTAGTGGTGTGGCACCCTATTGCCTATATAGTGATAGTAGTGCACTACTGTATATAGTGATAGTGGTGGTGATGGTGGTGATGTAGTGGTGATAGTAGTGGTGGTGGTGGTGGTAGTGATGGTAGTGATAGTGGTGGTAGTGATAGTGGGGGTGGTAGTGGTGATAGTGGTGATGATGGTAGTGATAGTGGTAGTAGTGGTGATGGTAGTGATAGTGGTGGTGATGGTAGTGGTGGTAGTGGTAGGGGTGGTAGTGGTAGGGGTGGTAGCGATAGTGGTAAGGGTGGTAGTGGTGATAGTAGTGGTGGTAGTTATAGTGGTGGTGGTGATGGTGGTGATGGTAGTGGTGGTAGTGGTAGTGGTGGTGATCGTGGTGGTGGTGAGTGGTAATGGTGGTAATGGTAGTGGCACCCTATTGCCTATATAGTGCACAGGGCCAAAAGTAGTGCACTACTGTATATAGGGAATAGTGGTGGTGATGGTGGTGGTGGTGGTGGTGATAATGGTGGTGGTGGTGGTGATAGTAGTGGTGATAATAGTAGTGGTGGGGATGGTAGTGATAGTAGGGGTGGTAGTGATAGTAGGGGTGGTAGTGGTAGTGATAGTGGGGATGGTAGTGATAGTAGGGGTGGTAGTGATAGTAGGGGTGGTAGTGGTAGTGGTAGTGGTGGTGGTGGTGGTGGTGATAGTAGTGGTGGTGGTGATAGTGATAGTGGTGGTAGTGATAGTGATGGTGGTGATAGTAGTGGTAGTGATAGTGGGGATGGTAGTGGTAGTAGGGGTGGTGGTGGTGGTGGTAGTGATAGTGGGGATGGTAGTGGTAGTGGTGGTGGTGGTGATAGTAGTGGTGGTGGTGATAGTGATGGTGGTGGTGGTGGTGGTGGTGGTGGTGATAGTGGTGATGGTAGTGATGGTGGTGGTGGTGGTGATAGTAGTGGTGGTGTGGTAGTGATAGTGGTGGTGATAGTGGGGATGGTAGTGGTGGTAGTGATAGTGGGGATGGTAGTGGTAGTAGGGTGGTGGTATAGTGGTGGTGGTAGTGATAGTAGGGGTGGTAGTGGTAGTGATAGTAGGGTGGTGGTGATAGTGGTGGTAGTGATAGTGATGGTGGTGGTGGTGGTGGTAGTGGTGGTAGTGATAGTGATGGTGGTGGTAGTGGTAGTGATAGTGATAGTGGGGATGGTAGTGGTAGTGATAGTAGGGGTGGTAGTGGTAGTGATAGTGGGGTGGTAGTGGTAGTGGTGGTGGTGGTGGTGGTGGTGATAGTAGTGGTGGTGGTGATAGTGGTGGTAGTGGTAGTGATGGTGGTGGTGGTGGTAGTGGTGGTAGTGATAGTGATGGTGGTGGTAGTGGTAGTGATAGTGATAGTGGGGATGGTAGTGGTAGTGATAGTAGGGGTGGTAGTGGTAGTGATAGTGGGGGTGGTAGTGGTAGTGGTGGTGGTGGTGGTGGTGGTGATAGTAGTGGTGGTGGTGATAGTGGTGGTAGTGGTAGTGATGGTGGTGGTGGTGGTGGTGGTGATAGTGGTGGTAGTGATAGTGGGGATGGTAGTTGTAGTGATAGTAGGGGTGGTAGTGGTAGTGATAGTGGGGGTGGTAGTGGTAGTGGGGGTGGTAGTGGTAGTGGTAGTAGGGGTGGTAGTGGTAGGTGGTGGTGGTGGTGGTGATAGTGGTGGTGGTGATAGTGGTGGTAGTGGTAGTGATGGTGGTGGTGGTGGTGGTGATGTAGTGGTGGTGGTGATAGTGGTGATGGTGGTGGTAGTGATAGTGGGGTGGTAGTGGTGTGATAGTGGTAGTGGTAGTGATAGTAGGGGTGGTAGTGGTAGTGATAGTGGGGGTGGTAGTGGTAGTGGGGGTGGTAGTGGTAGTGGTGGTGGTGGTGATAGTAGTGGTGGTGGTGATAGTGGTGGTAGTGATAGTGGTGGTAGTGGTAGTGATGGTGGTGGTGGTGGTGGTAGTGGTGGTAGTGATAGTAGGGGTGGTAGTGGTAGTGATAGTAGGGGTGGTAGTGGTAGTGATAGTAGGGGTGGTAGTGGTAGTGGTAGTGGTAGTGATAGTAGGGGTGGTAGTGGTAGTAGGGGTGGTAGTGATAGTAGGGGTGGTAGTGATAGTAGGGGTGGTAGTGGTAGTGGGGGTGGTAGTGGTAGTGGTAGTGGTAGT
The DNA here is from genome assembly GCF_023373465.1 of Oncorhynchus keta. Classification (NCBI taxonomy): domain Eukaryota; kingdom Metazoa; phylum Chordata; class Actinopteri; order Salmoniformes; family Salmonidae; genus Oncorhynchus; species Oncorhynchus keta. Next base: position 56,205,692 of record NC_068442.1, read on the forward strand.
GGTAGTGATAGTAGGGGTGGTAGTGGTAGTGGTAGTGGGGGTGGTAGTGGTAGTGGTAGGTGGTAGTGGTAGTGGTAGTAGGGGTGGTAGTGGTAGTGGTAGTGATAGTAGGGGTGGTAGTGGTAGTGATAGTAGGGGTGGTAGTGGTAGTGGTAGTGGTAGTGGGAGTGATAGTGGGGTGGTAGTGGTAGTGATAGTAGTGGTGTGGTAGTGGTAGTGGTGGGGTGATAGTAGGGGGTGGTAGTGGTAGTGATAGTGGGGGTGGTAGTGGTAGTGGTGGTAGTGGGGGTAGGGGTGGTAGTGGGTAGTGGTGGTAGTGATAGTAGGGTGGTAGTGGTAGTGATAGTGGTAGTGGTAGTGATAGTAGGGGTGGTAGTGGTAGTGATAGTGGGGGTGGTAGTGGTAGTGATAGTGGGGGTGGTAGTGGTAGTGGTGGTAGGGGTGGTAGTGGTAGTGATAGTGGGGTGGTAGTGGTAGTGGTAGGGGTGGTAGTGGTAGTGATGGTATAGTAGGGGTGGTAGGTAGTGATAGTGGGGGTGGTAGTAGTGGTGGTAGTGATAGTAGTGGTAGTGGTAGTGATAGTGGTAGTGGTAGGGTAGTGGTAGTAGTGATAGTGGGGTGGTAGTGGTAGTGGTAGATAGTTGGTGGTAGTGATAGTGGGGGTGGTAGTGGTAGTGGTAGTGATAGTGGTGGTGGTAGTGGTAGTGATAGTGGGGGTGGTAGTGGTAGTGGGGATGGTAGTGGTGGTAGTGATAGTAGGGGTGGTAGTGGTAGTGATAGTAGGGGTGGTAGTGGTAGTGGTGGTAGTGGTAGTGATAGTAGTGATAGTGGTGGTGAGTGGGGATGGTAGTGATAGTGGTAGTGATAGTGTGGTAGTGATAGTGATGGTAGTGGTAGTGGTAGGGGTGGTAGTGGTAGTGATAGTGGTGGGTAGTGGTAGTGGTGGTAGTGGTGTAGTGGTGGTAGTGGTAGTGGTAGGGTGGTGGTGGTAGTGATAGTGTGGTAGTGGTAGTGATAGTGGTGGTGATAGTGATAGTGATGGTAGATGTGTAGTGGTAGTGGTGGTAGTGATAGTGGTGGTAGTGATAGTGGTGGTAGTGGTGCAGGCCAGGCAGTGATAGTGGTAGTAGTGGTGATGGTAGTGATGGTGGTAGTGATAGTGGTGGTGATGGTAGTGGTGGTAGTGATAGTGGTGGTAGTTGTGTAGGTGAAAACTAAACATGGGGTGGTAGTGGATAAAGTGTCATTACTGGTAGAGATAGTGGTCATGGTGGTAGTGATAGTGGTACTTGGTAGTGATAGATGGTGGTAGTGGTGGTGGTAGTTATAGTGATAGTGGTGGTAGTGATAGTAGTGAAGTGGTGGTGATGGTAGTGACTGAAACATGGCTAGTGAAGCCTGATGAATTTACTGTGTTAGTGAGTGCCTGATGGTACACTAGTGACCAGTATCCCCGTGATCCCTCAGTGATAGTGGTGGTGAGGTGTGGTGGTAGTGGTAGTGGTGGTAGTGATAGTTTGGTAGTGATAGTAGTGGTGGTAGTGATAGTGGTGGTAGCAAATTTGCAGATAACCTTACATAGTGGTGGTAGTGATAGTGGTGGTGATGATGGTAGTGGTGGTACTGATAGTTGGTGATGATAGTAGTGGCTTATAGTGGTAAATGAGGCCTCAAATATCCCCCGTCATAGTGGTGCAGCCTACTAGTCATTTTATATGGTGTTTAGGCCTGGTGACTGAGTTCCTGAGTGACCTTGTAGTCATTAGTGGTATTCTAATCTTTGGTGACTTTGATGATAGTGGAAAAGTCCACAGACCCACTCCAAAGTGGTGGTAGTGAGTGGTGGTAGTCGATAGTGGGTTTTGTCCAACATGTCTCTGGACCCACTCACTGTCACAGTCATACGCTGGACCTAGTTTTGTCCCATGGAATAAATGTTGTGGATCTTAATGTTTTTCCTCAATCCTGGTGGCCTCGGACTGACCAGTGGTATGGTACGTTTGAATGGTGGTAGTGATAATGTGCTCACCTCAACCAAGGAACATCAGGGGTAGTCGTGGTAAATTACAGACAACACAAAGGGTTAGTGGTGATAGTAGTTGGTAGTTATAGTGGTGGTGGTGATGGTGGTGATGGTCAGTGGTGGTAGTGGTAGTGGTGGTGATCCTTGATGCAACAAATAATCTGGTGGTGGACGAGCCCTGGCCTAATGGTTAACCACCTAACTGAGGATCTCACCTCCTTAACCTTGCCCTAGATGCAGTTGCACCCAAAAACTAAAAAAATGTCTCATAGGGAACTAGTGGTGGTGATGGTGGTGGTGGTCTGAAGCAGTGGTTCAGATAATGGTGGTGGAAATGGCGATACCAATAATGGAAGTCTTGGGATGGTAGCTGATAGAAGGGTTTCTAGTGCAGTACCGGTGGAGCCCTTACTGCTGTCTGGGATGGTAGTTTTCTAACTTAATTGTAGGAAAATAAGAACAAGTCCGTGGTGGTGGTTGGTGATAGTAGTGGTGGTGGTGATAACTGATGGCAGCATAAGTGATGGTGGTGATAGTCACTGTAGTGATAGTGGGGATGAAGTTTTGAGGAAAAGTGGTGGTGATGGTGGTGGTGATAGTTGGTGGTGGTGGTGGTAGTGAACCTGGGGATGGTTTTGATACTGTTAACTAAACCTGCAGCATTCCCCAGTGATAAATTCATGAACTTGAGGAAAAGATTATGATTATTAGAAAGCAAATTACGTCCTCTGATAAACCTCAGTTGTCCTGAGTCTGCACAACTCTGCCAGACCTAGGATCAAGAGAGACGGTCAAGTGTTTTAGTACTATATCTCTGACACAATGATGAAAATAATCATGGCCTCTAAACCTTCAAGCTGTATACTGGGGACCCTATTCCAACTAAACTACTGAAAGAGCTGCTTCCTGTGCTTGGCCCTGATATGTTGAAAAAATGATAATAAACGGCTGGTGGTCCACTGGATGTGTACCAAACTCTAAAAGTGGTAAATGATAGCCTGATGGTGAAAAAGTGGTGGTTGAGTGAGAAAATATAAAAACTGATAGTGATATCGGGATGGTCCATTGGTCTGATAGTATGGTAGTGGTAGAGATAGTGGGGGGTGGTAGTGGTCACTGCCTTCCTGGTGATAGTGGTGGTAGTGGTAGTGATGGTGGTGGTGGTTTTAGTGGTGGTAGTGATAGTGATGGTGGTGGTAGTGGTAAATAGTGGGGATGGTAGTGGTAGTGATAGTAGGGTAACTGGACCTAGTGATAAATCTGTCTTGGTGGTGGTGGTGGTGGTGGTGATAGTGGTGGTGTTGGTAGTGATGGTGGTGGTGGTGATACAAACAATGTGATAGTGAAATGGTCAGTCTGGTTTAGAGGGGTGATAGTGGCAGTGAAAGTGAAGGTGGTAAATGACATTTTAATGGCATGGTAGTAGGGGTGTCCTAGTGGTAACCTTGGTGGTGCTTTGATAGTGGTGGTGGTGACATTCTTTTGGAGAGATTGGGTGGTGGTGGTCAACAAGTTCTGGTGGTTTGAGATGGTTATCTGTGGGGATATAGTTTGTCTCTGTGAATGGTTTGTCCTAGTGACAAATCAACTGGTACTGTGGTGTTCCTAGTGAACCACTAGTTCTGGTTTGACACTATTGTTTTCACTATATATTTTACCTCTTAGGTGTTATTCAAAACCCTTTCACTGCTATGCGGATGACACACAGCTGTACATTTCAATGAAACATGGTGAAGTGCCCTCGTGGTGTTCAGACATAAGGAAGTGGAGTGGCTGCAAACTTTCTACTATTAAACTCGGACAAAACAGAGATGCTTGTTCTAGGGTCCCAAGAAACAAAGAGATCTTCTGTTGAATCTGACAATTAATCTTAATGGTGTACAGTCGTCTCAAATAAAACTGTGAAGGACCTCGTACTCTGGACCCTGATCTCTTTTTGAAGAACATATCAAGACCATTTCGAGTACAGCTTTTTTCCATCTAGTAACATTGCAAAAATCAGAAACTTTCTGTCCAAAAATGATGGTAGTGGCAGTTAATCCATGCTTGTTAGTGGTTGACATAGGGGTGCTATTTTCCGGTGATAGTAGGGTGGTAGTCGCTGGTCAGTGGTATGCTAGTCTCTTTTGAAGAACATATCAAGACCATTGTCACTTCTAAACTATGCTTTTGCAATTAGCTACTAGTGCACTAAATAAACTTCAGTTAGTGCTAAATACGGCTGCTAGAATCCTGACTAGAACCAAAAATTTGATCATATTACTCCAGTGCTAGCCTCTCTACACTGGCTTCCTGTCAAAGCAAGGGCTGATTTCAAGTTTTACTGCTAACCTACAAAGCATTACATGGGCTTGCTCCTACCTACCTTCTGATTTGGTCCTGCCGTACATACCTACACGTACGCTACGGTCACAAGACGGGGCCTCCTAATTGTCCCTAGAATTTCTAAGCAAACAGCTGGAGGCAGGGCTTTCTCTATAGAGCTCCATTTTAGTGGAACGGTCTGCCTACCCATGTCAGAGACGCAAACTAGGTCTAACCTGGTTGGTAGGGTGGTACCTCTTAGGGGTGGTCATCATTGGGTAGTTTATGGAACGGTCTGCCTAACGTCAGAGACTCCTCAACCTTTAAGTCTTTACTGAAGACTCATCTCTTCAGTGGGTCATATGATTGAGTGTAGTCTGAGGAGTGGGAAGGTGAACGGAAAGGCTCTGGAGCAACGAACCGCCCTTGCTGTCTCTGCCTGGCCGGTTCCCCTTTCCACTGGGATTCTCTGCCTCTAACCCTGTTACGGGGCTGAGTCACTGGCTTGCTGGGGCTCTCTCGTGCCGTCCCTGGGGGTGTGGTCACCTGGGTGGGTTGATTCACTGTTGTGGTCGGCCTGTCTGGGTTGCCCCCTGGGTGTACCGTGGCGGAGATCTTTGTGGGCTATACTGGCCTTGTCTCAGGATGGTAAGTTGGTGGTTGAAGATATCCCTCTAGTGGTGTGGGGGATGTGCTTTGGCAAAGTGGGTGATCCTTCCTGATTATATCCTTCCTGTTTGGCCCTGATCCGGTGATAGTGGTGTGCTTTGGCTGGGTGAGGTTATATCGGATGGGGCCACAGTGACCCCTCCTGTCTCAGCCTCCAGTATTTATGCTGCAGTAGTGGTCGGGGGGCTGGGTCAGTTTGTTATATCTGGAGTACTTCTCCTGTCCTATTCGGTGTCCTGTGTGAATCTAAGTGTGCGTTCTCTAATTCTCTCCTTCTCTCTTTCTTAGTGGTCTGGTCGGAGGACCTGGAGCCCTAGGACCATGTCCCAGGACTACCTGACATGAGGACTCCTTGGTGTCCCCAGTCCACCTGGCCATGCTCCTGCTCCAGTTTCAACTGACCTGAGCCCTAGGACCGTGCCCCAGGACTACCTGACATGAAGGATCCTTGCTGTCCCCAGTCCACCTGACTGTGCTGTGCTCCAGTTTCAACTGTTCTGCCTTATTATTATTCGACCATGCTGGTCATTTATGAACATTTGAACATCTTGGTCATGTGATAGTGGTTATAGTTGTTCTAGTGGTAGGGGTGGTCAGTGTTATAATCTCTACCCGGCAAGCCAGAAGAGGACTGGCCACCCCACATAGCCCGGTTCCTGATAGGTTTCTTCCTAGGTTTTGGCCTTTCTAGGGTGGTTTTCCTAGCCACCGTGGTTTTACACCTGCATTGTTTGCTGTTTGGGGTTTTAGGCTGGGTTTCTGTACAGCACTTTGAGATATCAGCTGATGTACGAAGGGTGGTATAAATACATTTGATTTGAGATTGGTGGTATTTGATAGTGGTGGTAGTGATAGTGGTGTGGTGGTGATAGTGGTGGTGGTAGTGGTGGTGGCGATAGTGATAGTGGTGGTAGTGATGGTGGTAGTGATAGTGGTGATAGTGATGGTGGTGATAGTGGTGGTGATGGTAGTGATAGTTTTGGTAGTGGTAGGGGTGGTCGTGATAGTGGTAGGGGTGGTGGTGATAGTGGTGGTGGTTATGGTGGTAATGGTAGTGGTTATGGTGGTAATGGTAGTGGTTATGGTGGTAATGGATGTCATAAGGTGAATGCACCAATTTGTAATGGCTCTGGTTAAGAGCGGCTAAATTACTTAAATGTAATGTAAATGGTAATGGTAGTGGCACCCTATTACCTATATAGTGCACAGGGTCAAAAGTAGTGCACTACTGTATATAGGGAATAGGGTGCCACTTGAGACAAAGCCAGTGTGCAGAAACATCCATTCCTTCCGTTAGTTTGATTCCAGTTCCGAATGAACTTTTAACCTCCATCATCTCTGCACAATGCAGAAAGAGCAACTGGAACGGATAACCAGATGTAATTCATTACGATTAAATGCAGCTCACTGAAGTCGTTTTTATCCATATGATGTCTATCAATGTTAAAATAACCTCTCTCTAATAATAATAATATATGCCATTTAGCTGACGCTTTTATCCAAAGCGACTTACAGTCATGTGTGCATACATTCTACGTATGGGTGGTCCCGGGAATCGAACCCACTACCCTGGCGTTACAAGCGCCATGCTCTACCAACTGAGCCACAGAAGGACTCTCTGTAATAAAAAAAAGACAAGGCACGATGAAGAAGAAGAGTAGGAGAAGGTAGTATAAACGTAAGAGAATGACGGCGTACTCACATGTAGCCACGGAACCTGGCCAGGTCATTGTTAGGCTTCTCACATTCTATGATACTGTTGTATTTGGACGGGTCAAAATCACAATCCTGTAGAACAAAACACATTTTACTTAGCAATTCTGTCCTTTATTAAAAACAACTAACCTCTTTGATATATGCATGTCTATTCATCAATAAACCACATCTCTTCTGTGGGTCATTTCATTTTCATTGATTTCTAAAAGGAATCCAAAATGTATACAAGGGAGAGTGAGATCGAGGCGGAGTCGTCAGAACCTGAGAAAACAGGCCTGTAATTCACAAAGAGTCCTAGAGAAGGAGTGCTGATCTAGGATCAGGTACTCCCTGTCCATAGAATCATATTTCTTATGATCCCAGATAAAAACTGATCCTAAATCAGCACTCTCAGATGGTAAATGTTACATAGGGTAGAAGAGGAATCATCATGACCAAAACATTCTTATCAAATCGGTGTGAGACCTGAGCAAACAATAAAGCTAGTGTCAGTGTACCGACAAGCTCGTCAAAATGCAACGCTAGTCTGTGTGGAATGTTGGTTAACATGGACAGCATCATTAGGTTCTAGAATCTTCATGACAAAGGTCAGAGGTCGACTCTATGATTACTTCTTAAAAAGGCCCAGTTGTGTCTTATATACAGTATACTTCCACACTAAGGTTGGAGTAATAGTGTGAAAATGACAATGCCCTTGTTTAGTGTAAGAGCTGTTTGAAAGGACGACCTGAACTGTCAGCCTGTTTTGGTTGGATGGAGTTTTCGCTTGCCTGGTGACATCACCATGTGGTACATTTTTAATAGACCAATAAGAAAGAGTTGTCAAACTGTGCCAATAACAGCTAGTTTTCATTATTTCCCCTTCCCACTCAGACCACTTCCAGACAGTCCTAGCAAGAAAAAAACTATTGCTTGAGAGATTGCTCTTTGCTAAGAAGGGGGGGGGGGTCAAAAGGAGTGCTCCGTGTAGGGAACAGGGTACCATTTGGGATGTAGTCTCTTCATCACATTGGAGGAGTGAACTACAGTCAACTCCCAAACAAATCATATTTTAGTTATGGCGAGACAATACAGGTGGATGTGGACATGTTATTTTGGATGACGGTAATCGGCCAAATGACCACGGGCATCGTAATACCCATTCAAATGCTCCGGACTGCATGTCAAATGGGATTGAAACCAAATGAATAGAACGGGAATTCCTATTCAAGTCAATGATGTCATAATGGGCGGACAGGCGGCCATTGTGAGTGTGCCGAAGCAGGAAGTCAAATCCATGCTGTGATTTGTTGATTCAACTCAACTAACATGACATTGGACGAGCCAGGTAATATCATGGCTATATACAGGAAGTACCAGGTAATAACATGGCTATATACAGGAAGTACCAGGTAATAACATAGCTATATACAGGGAGTACCAGTTAATAACACAGTTATATATACGGGGAGTACCAGGTAATAACATGGCTATATACAGGGAGTACCAGGTAATAACATAGCTATATACAGGGAGTACCAGGTAATAACATGGCTATATACGGGGAGTACCAGGTAATAACATGGCTATATACAGGGAGTACCAGGTAATACCATGACTATATACAGGGAGTACCAGGCAATAACATGGCTATATACAGGAAGTACCAGGTAATAACATGGCTATATACAGGAAGTACCAGGTAATAACATGGCTATATACAGGAAGTACCAGGTAATAACATGGCTATATACAGGAAGTACCAGGTAATAACATGGCTATATACAGGAAGTACCAGGTAATAACATGGCTATATACAGGAAGTACCAGGTAATAACATGGCTATATACAGGGAGTACCAGGTAATAACATGGCTATATACAGGGAGTACCAGGTAATACCATGACTATATACAGGGAGTACCAGGTAATAACATGGCTATATACAGGAAGTACCAGGTAATAACATGGCTATATACCCAGAGTACCAGGTAATAACATGGCTAAATACAGGAAGTACCAGGTAATAACATGGCTATATACAGGGAGTACCAGGAAATAACATGGCTATATACAGGGAGTACCAGGTAATAACATGGCTATATACAGGGAGTACCAGGTAATAACATGGCTATATACACGGTACCGAATCGATGTGAAGGGTTATGAGGTAGATATGTACATATACTGTAACTAGGAATTAAGTGACTAAGCAACAGGATAGATAATACACAGTAGCATATGTGATGAGTCAACAGGATATATAATACACAGTAGTAGCAGCATGTGATGAGTCAACAGGATAGATAATACACAGTAGTAGCAGCATGTGATGAGTCAACAGGATAGATAATACACAGTGCAGTAGCAGCGTGTGATGAGTCAACAGGATAGATAATACACAGTAGCATATGTGATGAGTCAACAGGATAGATAATACACAGTAGCAACAGCATGTGATGAGTCAACAGGATATATAATACACAGTAGTAGCAGCGTGTGATGAGTCAACAGGATAGATAATACACAGTAGCATGTGATGAGTCAACAGGATAGATAATACACAGTAGCATATGTGATGAGTCAACAGGATAGATAATACACAGTAGCAACAGCATGTGATGAGTCAACAGGATATATAATACACAGTAGTAGCAGCGTGTGATGAGTCAACAGGATATATAATACACAGTAGCAGCAGCGTGTGATGAGTCAACAGGATAGATAATACACAGTAGCAGCAGCATGTGATGAGTCAACAGGATAGATAATACACAGTAGGAGCAGCGTATGTGATGAGTCAACAGGATAGATAATACACAGTAGCATGTGATGAGTCAACAGGATAGATAATACACAGTAGCAGCAGCATGTGATGAGTCAACAGGCTAGATAATACACAGTAGGAGCAGCATGTGATGAGTCAACAGGCTAGATAATACACAGTAGGAGCAGCATGTGATGAGTCAACAGAATATATAATACACAGTAGGAGCAGCATGTGATGAGTCAAGAGGATATATAATACACAGTAGTAGCAGCATGTGATGAGTCAACAGGATATATAATACACAGTAGCAGCAGCGTGTGATAAGTCAACAGGATAGATAATAAAAAGTACAAGCTCAAGTTGTTTGGGCACAGACCTGGATAGTAAGACAGAACTCTGCAGGCTAACTCCGCACCCTTTGGCAGTTCTATCTTGTCGGAAAATGTTATAGGGATGGACATTTCAGGGTTTTTGGTGGTCTTCCTAAACCAGGATTCAGACATGGTTAAGACATCCGAGTTGGCAAAGTGTGCTAGGGCAGTGAATAAAACAAACTTAGGGAGGAGGAGGCTTCTAATGTTAACATGCACGAAACCAAGGCTTTTACGGTTACAGAAGTCAACAAATGAGAGCGCCTGGGGAATGGGAGTGGAGCTAGGCACTGCAGGGCCGGATTCACCTCTACATCACCAGAGGAGGAGTAGGATGAGGGTACGGCTAAAGGCTATAAGAACTGGTCGTCTAGTACGTTTGGAACAGAGGAGGAGTAGGATGAGGGTACGGCTAAAGGCTATAAGAACTGGTCGTCTAGTACGTTTGGAACAGAGGAGGAGTAGGATGAGGGTACGGCTAAAGGCTATAAGAACTGGTCGTCTAGTACGTTTGGAACAGAGGAGGAGTAGGATGAGGGTACGGCTAAAGGCTATAAGAACTGGTCGTCTAGTACGTTAGGAAGAGAGGAGGAGTAGGATGAGGGTACGGCTAAAGGCTATAAGAACTGGTCGTCTAGTACGTTTGGAACAGAGGAGGAGTAGGATGAGGGTACGGCTAAAGGCTATAAGAACTGGTCGTCTAGTACGTTAGGAACAGAGGAGGAGTAGGATGAGGGTACGGCTAAAGGCTATAAGAACTGGTCGTCTAGTACGTTTGGAACAGAGGAGGAGTAGGATGAGGGTACGGCTAAAGGCTATAAGAACTGGTCGTCTAGTACGTTTGGAACAGAGGAAGAGTAGGATGAGGGTACGGCTAAAGGCTATAAGAACTGGTCGTCTAGTACGTTTGGAACAGAGGAGGAGTAGGATGAGGGTACGGCTAAAGGCTATAAGAACTGGTCGTCTAGTACGTTTGGAACAGAGGAGGAGTAGGATGAGGGTACGGCTAAAGGCTATAACAACTAGCCAGTAGTAGTAGTCCTGAATTACGTCCACAGCATAGATCCAGGATTCCATTCCTGGTGAAACAGTTTGACGCGTTTCTTATCCCACTTTCTACTCCGAAAGGCACATTGTCAATAATCTATAGTCAAATTTGATCTCATTAAACAATATTAAATCCTCATGGGAGGAGGAACTGGGCGAAGAAATATCTGATGAACTATGGGAAGGGGCACTCAAAAGGGTATAGAGCTCTTCTATATACGCGCTTGACACAGTCTCATTCAATGCTAAATTTACAAGGATGTGAACCCTAATTGTGTACAATGTAATCCTGCTAATCACATACACATGTTTTGGTGTTTCTCTTCTCTTGTTGGTTTCTGGAAAGACATCTTTAACACACTCTCAGAATTAAGCGGCACACAGATCGAGCCAGACCCTTTCATTGCACTATTTGGGGTTTCCTTACCCACAATACAACTGACCAAAATGAACAAGGATGTAACTGCCTTTGTCACTATGATAGCGAGACAATTCATTTTTCTTTTTTTCTTTTTTTTTACCTTTATTTAACTAGGCAAGTCAGTTAAGAACAAATTCTTATTTTCAATGACGGCCGAGGAACAGCGGGTTACTGCCTGTTCAGGGGCAGAACGACAGATTTGTACCTTGTCAGCTCGGGGATTTGAACTTGCAACCTTTCGGTTACTAGCCCAACGCCCCAGGGCGGCAGAACTATATCCAATGTGCGGGACAACATTGAGGCGATGATTAAGAAGTTGGAGCTGTCTGCATTAAAACTTGTTAGGACTCGGGTCCTTTTTTCAGAATTTCTGCCTGACTGACAGGCCCAAAGTAAACCTCCTGTTACTCAGTCCCAGAAGCCAGGATATAATTGGTACCATTGGATAGAAAACACTGAAGTTTGTAGAAATGTTACAATAATGTATGAGACTATAACACAATTGATATGGTAGAAGAGAATCCAAAGAAAAACCAACCAAATTTCTTTTTTTTTCGAGATCCCATGCTCTTACAATGGAAAGCTATGGGTCCTATGCAATTCCAGCTCCCAGATTGCAATTCCTATGGCTTCCACTAGATGTCAACAGTCAGTTCAAAGTTTTAAGGTTATTTCTTCCAAAACAAGGAAGAATTTAGTTGAATTGAGTTTTGGTACTCACAGTTGGAAATCAGTCTCTGGGCGCGTGACGAAGAGGACGCACACTTGCTCATTTTACTTTTTTATTGAACAAACTTTTTCCATATGAAACATTATAGTTCATTTACATTTTAGGGTACGTGAGGATTGACTAGAAACGTAGTTTGACTGGTCCGCAGTTCTAGGAAGCTGGGGAGACCCCCGTCTGAGGTTGATTGTTAAATGTATAGTCTCACCAGGTCTAGGAAGCTGCAGACAACCCGTCTCTGTTTGAGGTTGGTCTCTCCATCCAGGGTAGCTGTCTCGATGTGGACCAGGCGGTCCGGGTCGCTGGAACTGAGCAGTAGAACATCTGCAGGCAGGATCTCATTACAGCGCAGTCTAATGAAATCCCCAACACGCGCCTCCTTCCAGAACCGCTCCATGTACTGGTGCTCTGGCCTAGAGGAAGAAGACAGGGGACAGTTATCCATATGGCCTGTTATTATGAATTGAAAACTGGTCAATGTGTGGAGAAATTCTGGATACAAATAAGACGAACTTCAAAATTTAAGAATTAAACAATGTTTAAGAGAGAGAGACCAAAACGACTCTTCATAATAATCAAAACGACTCTTCATAATAATCAAAACGACTCTTCATAATAATCAAAACGACTCTTCATAATAATCAAAACGACTCTTCATAATAACCAAAACGACTCTTCATAATAACCAAAACGACTCTTCATAATAACCAAAACGACTCTTCATAATAACCAAAACGACTCTTCATAATAACCAAAACGACTCTTCATAATAATTAAAACGACTCTTCATAATAACCAAAACGACTCTTCATAATAATCAAAACGACTCCTCATAATAATTAAATCAAACTTTGTCACATGCGCCAAAAACAACAAGTGTCGACTTTACCTTGAAATGCTTACTTACAAGCCCTTAACCAACAGTGCAGTTCAAGAAGAAAATATTTACCAAGTAGACTAAAATAAAGTAATAATAAAAAGTAACACAATAAGAAAAACAATAACGAGGTTATATACAGGGGGCACCGGTACAGAGTCAATGTGGAGGCTATATACAGGGGGTACCGGTACAGAGTCAATGTGGAGGCTATATACAGGGGGTACTGGTACAGAGTCAATGTGGAGGCTATATACAGGGGGTACTGGTACAGAGTCAATGTGGAGGCTAGGGGGGCACCGGTACAGAGTCAATGTGGAGGCTATATACAGGGGGTACCGGTACAGAGTCAATGTGGAGGCTATATACAGGGGCACCGGTACAGAGTCAATGTGGAGGTTATATACAGGGGTACCGGTACAGAGTCAATGTGGAGGCTATATACAGGGGGCACCGGTACAGAGTCAATGTGGAGGTTATATACAGGGGGTACCGGTACAGAGTCAATGTGGAGGCTATATACAGGGGGTACCAGTACAGAGTCAATGTGGAGGCTATATACAGGGGGTACCGGTACAGAGTCAATGTGGAGGCTATATACAGGGTGTTACGGTACAGAGTCAATATGGAGGCTATATACAGGGGGTACCAGTACAGAGTCAATGTGGAGGCTATATACAGGGGGTACCAGTACAGAGTCAATGCGGAGGCTATATACAGGGGGCACCGGTACAGAGTCAATGTGGAGGCTATATACAGGGGGCACCGATACCGAGTCAGTGTGGAGGCTATATACAGGGGGCACCAGTACAGAGTCAATGTGGAGGCTATATACAGGGGGATCCAGTACAGAGTCAATGTGGAGGCTATATACAGGGGGTACCGGTACAGAGTCAATGTGGAGGCTATATACAGGGGGCACCGATACCGAGTCAGTGTGGAGGCTATATACAGGGGGCACCGGTACCGAGTCAGTGTGGAGGCTATATACAGGGGGCACCGATACCGAGTCAGTGTGGAGGCTATATACAGGGGGCACCGATACCGAGTCAGTGTGGAGGCTATATACAGGGGGCACCGGTACCGAGTCAGTGTGCAGGGGTACAGGCTAGTTGAGGTAATCTGTACATGTCGGTGGGGGCGAAGTGACCTCATCATTGTCAGTGATCAGGCCTACCACTGTTGTGTCGTCAGCAAACTTAATGATGGTGTTGGAGTCGTGCTTGGCCATGCAGTCGTGGGTGAACAGGGAGTACAGGAGGGGACGAAGCACTCGCCCCTGAGGGGCCCCCTTGTTGAGGGTCAGTCATGCAGTCGTGGGTGAACTGGGAGTACAGGAGGGGACGAAGCACTCGCCCCTGAGGGGCCCCCTTGTTGAGGGTCAGTCATGCAGTCGTGGGTGAACTGGGAGTACAGGAGGGGACGAAGCACTCGCCCCTGAGGGGCCCCCTTGTTGAGGGTCAGTCATGCAGTCGTGGGTGAACTGGGAGTACAGGAGGGGACGAAGCACTCGCCCCTGAGGGGCCCCCTTGTTGAGGGTCAGTCATGCAGTCGTGGGTGAACTGGGAGTACAGGAGGGGACGAAGCACTCGCCCCTGAGGGGCCCCCTTGTTGAGGGTCAGTCATGCAGTCGTGGGTGAACAATCTGCCCCACTCCAGAGGGGAGGGCCTAAATAGTCTTCCTTGTCTAGAACAAGTTCAATTTCCCAACATCTATTCCTGGTAAAGAAAACAAACTATTACTATCATGCCTTCAGTACACACCCCTTTTTACACATTTTGTTGTTTTACAAAGAAGGATTAGAATGGATTTAATTTATATATATGTGTATATGGGGTGTGAATACTTTTCTAATCAAGATTTTTTAAACCAGTTTTCCATATACATTACCAGTCAAAAGTTGACACACCTTCTCATTCAAGGATTTTCCATTATTTTTACTATTTTCTACATTGCAGAATAATAATGAAGACATCAAAACTATGAAATAACACATATGGAATAATGTAGTAACCAATAAAGGTGTTAAATAAAATAGTAAACGTATTTTAAGTATTTTAGATTCTTCAAAGTAGCCACCCTTTGCCTTGATGACATCTTTGCACACAAGGCACTCAGCTTCATGAGGTAGTCACCTGGAATGCTTTTCCAACAGTCTTGAAGGGGTTCCCACATATGCTGAGCACTTGTTGGCTGCTTTCCTTCACTCTGTGATCCAACTCATCCCAAACCATCTCAATTGGGATGAGGTCAGGTGATTGTGGAGGCCAGGTCATCTGATGCAGCACTCCATCACTCTCCTTCTTGGTCAAATAGCGCTTACGCAGCCTGGAGGTGTGTTGGGTCATTGTCCTGTTGAAAAACAAATGATAGTCCCACTAAACCCAAACCAGATGGGATGGCGTATCGCTGCAGAATGCTGTGGTAGCCATGCTGGTTACGTGTGCCTTAAATTCTAAATAAATCACTGTCAGTGCCACCCAGCAAAGAACCATCACACCACCTCCTCCATGCTTCACGGTGGGAACCACACATGCTCAAATTTGGACTCATCAGACCAAAGGACAGATGTCCATTGCTCGTGTTTCTTGGCCCAAACAAATCTCTGATTATTATTATTCTGAGGTTGGTATCTCTAATGAAGTTATCCTCTGCAGCAGAGGATGGCATATCCCATCTGATTCACGCAGTCTCTTCTGAACAGTTGATGTTGACATGTGCCTGTTACTTGAACTCTGTGAATCATCTACTTGGGCTGCAATTTCTGAAGCTGGTAACTCTAATGAACTTATCCTCTGCAGCAGAGGTAACTTCCTCTGAAGGCAGAAGGCAGGGTCGATTTGACTGACAGATTCCTTGTTCCTTTGAAGGCAGGGTCGATATGACTGCCCGGAGTCTGTCTGCAGGACAGAGAACTGGACAGAAAACCCTCCCTCTCGTTCGTTCTTCCCACATTCCCTCCTCAAGCGACCTTGGTAACCTTCCCTCCTCAACCTTCCCTCCTAACAGCGGAGGGTGAGGGGGATTTACCCCTCCCCTGGTAACTCCCCCTCCCCTGGTAACTCCCCCTCCTCACCCCTCCCCTGGTAACTCCCCCTCTTCACCCCTCCCCTGGTAACTTCCCCTCCTCACCCCTCGCCTGGTAACTCCCCCTCCCCTGATAACCCCCCTCCTCACCCCTCCCCTGGTAACTCCCCCTCCTCACCCCTCCCCTGGTAACTCCCCCTCCTCACCCCTCCCCTGGTAACTTCCCTCCCACCCCTCCCTGGTAACTCCCCTCCCCTGGTAACTCCCCTCCTCACCCCTCCCCTGGTAACTCCCCCTCCCCTGGTAACTCCCCTCTTCACCCCTCCCTGGTAACTTCCCTCCTCACCCCTCCCCTGGTAACTTCCCCTCCCCTGGTAACTCCCCCTCCTCACCCCTCCCTGGTAACTCCCCCCCCTCACCCCTCCCCTGGTAACTCCCCCTCCTCCCCTGGTAACCCCTCCCCCCTGGTAACTTCCCCTCCTCACCCCTCCCCTGGTAACTCCCCTCCCTCAACTCCCTCCCCTGGTAACTCCCCCTCCTCCCCCTCCCCTGGTAACTCCCCCTCCTCACCCCTCCCCTGGTAACTCCCCCTCCTCACCCCTCCCCTGGTAACTCCCCCTCCTCACCCCTCCCCTGGTAACTTCCCCTCCTCACCCCTCCCTGGTAACTCCCCCTCCCCTGGTAACTCCCCCTCCTCACCCCTCCCCTGGTAACTCCCCCTCCCTGGTAACTCCCCCCCCTCCCCTGGTAACTCCCCCCTCCCCTGGTAACTCCCCCTCCTCACCCCTCCATAACTCCAACTCCATCTATTTCTATGTGCTCTAGAGAGCATTTCTGCATTTCTGCATTTTCCTGCATTCAATACTAATTTCAGGTCAATAACATTTTTCTGTAATACATTGAAGGCAGACTGTAGTTCAGATAGAGGTCAACCTTGGGGTCAAACACAACAGTATCATCAGCATACAAGATGAAAACGTTTTTTTATTTTTTTACAGACAAGTCGATATTGTTAATGTAAACGGTAAAAAGTACAGGATCCAGAATGGCCTCCTTCAGGTCACCTTTCGCAATATCCAGAAAACCTGGTTTAACACCATCAGTAGATACACATCGAGTTGTACATCTGTCATTATTAAACCAGTTTAAACCAACTCAACGTAAAAGAGTGGTTCAAGTCAAAAAACGTGTTTTATAAATTGTACAACCGCTGATGAAACTAACACTGTAAAAGTGTGATTCTTTTGTAATCAGTGTTATTTCCTAATAGTTGCGGTTTCAAAATAGAATCTACATAGGACCTTCTAATCAGCAGTTTTTGTATGGGCGGGAGTTGTTTGTTTATGGTGACATCACCACTCTGTAAATGGATTAATAGACCAATAACAAACAGCGTTCCAAACCACACTGACAATAGCAGACAGTTTTTGGTTTCCCCCAGCCCACTCAGACCACTCCCATGCAGTACTAATCTTGCTAAAAAAAAAAAAAAAGCTAATTTTTTCCCCCATTTTAATGGAAATCTATTACAATAAGATACTTGATTGTTACCCAAAATTGATTTTGATACGGATATTTAAAAAAATAAAAAAAAAACACTGCATTTTGGCATTTTAAAGAAAACTGGGCAAATACGCAGAAAATATTCAGCATTCTTGTTCCTCTGGAACTTGCAACTGTCTGAACTCCAGCCAAAGAAAACAGGCTGTAATATCAAACCAGGAAATGATATCAAACCAGGAAATGATATCAAACCAAAGCAAAACAGCTGTGATCGTTTATATAAACGGATCTAAAAGCCACACAAAGCACAGCATAACAATGTCATGCATCAACACCTGCTTGAGTCTGGTCCTCAACAGGAAATCATACAGTGCCTTGCGAAAGTATTCGGCCCCCTTGAACTTTGCAACATTTTGCCACATTTCAGGCTTCAAACATAAAGATATAAAACTGTATTTTTTTGTGAAGAATCAACAACAAGTGGGACACAATCATGAAGTGGAACGACATTTATTTTTTAACAAATCAAAAACTGGGCGTGCAAAATTATTCAGCCCCCTTAAGTTAACACTTTGTAGCTCCACCTTTTGCTGCGATTACAGCTGTAAGTTGCTTGGGGTATGTCTCTATCAGTTTTGCACATCGAGAGACTGACATTTTTTCCCATTCCTCCTTGCAAAACAGCTCGAGCGCAGTTTTTTTTTTTAGTTTTTTTTATTTCACCTTTATTTAACCAGGTAGGCTAGTTGAGAACAAGTTCTCATTTGCAACTGCGACCTGGCCAAGATAAAGCATAGTGTGGTGATGCTAGTCGGGCATGAGGGTGCAGGCAGCGATCGGTTGAAAAGCATGCATTTGGTTTTACTAGCGTTTAAGAGCAGTTGGAGGCCACGGAAGGAGTGTTGTATGGCATTGAAGCTCGTTTGGAGATTAGATAGCACAGTGTCCAATGACGGGCCGAAAGTATATAGAATGGTGTCGTCTGCGTAGAGGTGGATCAGGGAATCGCCCGCAGCAAGACCAACATCATTGATATATACAGAGAAAAGAGTCGGCCCGAGAATTGAACCCTGTGGCACCCCATAGAGACTGCCAGAGGACCGGACAGCATGCCCTCCGATTTGACACACTGAACTCTGTCTGCAAAGTAATTGGTGAACCAGGCAAGGCAGTCATCCGAAAACCGAGGCTACTGAGTCTGCCGATAAGAATCTGGTGATTGACAGAGTCGTAAGCCTTGGCAAGGTCGATGAAGACGGCTGCACAGTACTGTCTTTTATCGATGGCGGTTATGATGTCGTTTAGTACCTTGAGTGTGGCTGAGGTGCACCCGTGACCGGCTCGGAAACCAGATTGCATAGCGGAGAAGGTACGGTGGGATTCGAGATGGTCAGTGACCTGTTTGTTGACTTGGCTTTCAAGACCTTAGGCAGGGCAGAATGGATATAGGTCTGTAACAGTTTGGGTCCAGGGTGTCTCCCTTTGAAGAGGGGGATGACTGCAGCAGCTGTCCAATCCTTGGGGATCTCAGACGATATGAAAGAGAGGTTGAACAGGCTGGTAATAGGGGTTGCGACAATGGCGGCGGATAGTTTCAGAAATAGAGGGTCCAGATTGTCAAGCCCAGCTGATTTATACGGGTCCAGGTTTTGCAGCTCTTTCAGAACATCTGTTATCTGGATTTGGGTAAAGGAGAACCTGGAGAGGCTTGGGCGAGGAGCTGAGGGGGGGCCGGAGCTGTTGGCCGAGGTAGGAGTAGCCAGGCGGAAGGCATGGCCAGCCGTTGAGAAATGCTTGTTGAAGGTTTTCGATAATCATGGATTTGTCGGTGGTGACCGTGTTCCCTAGCCTCAGTGCAGTGGGCAGCTGGGAGGAGGTGCTCTTGTTCTCCATGGATTTCACAGTGTCCCAGAACTTTTTGGAGTTGGTGCTACAGGATGCAAACTTCTGCTTGAAGAAGCTGGCCTTAGCTTTCCTGACTGACTGCGTTTATTGGTTCCTGACTTCCCTGAACAGTTGCATATCGCGGGGACTGTTCGATGCTATTGCAGTCCGCCACAGGATGTTTTTGTGCTGGTCAGGTCTGGAGTGAACCAAGGGCTGTATCTGCTCTTAGTTCTGCATTTTTTGAACGGAGCATGCTTATCTAAAATGGTGAGGAAGTTACTCTTAAAGAATGACCAGGCATCCTCAACTGACGGGATGAGGTCAATGTCCTTCCAGGATACCCGGGCCAGGTCAATTAGAAAGGCCTGCTCACAGAAGTGTTTTAGGGAGTGTTTGACAGTGATGAGGGGTGGTCGTTTGACTGCGGCACCGTAGCGGATACAGACGATGAGGCAGTGGTCGCTGAGATCCTGGTTGAAGACAGCGGAGGTGTATTTGGAGGGCCAGTTGGTCAGGATGACGTGAGGGTGCCCTTGCTTACAGAGTTAGGGTTGTACCTGGTGGGTTCCTTGATGATTTGTGTGAGATTGAGGGCATCGAGCTTAGATTGTAGGACTGCCGGGGTGTTAAGCATATCCCAGTTTAGGTCACCTAACAGAACAAACTCTGAAGCTAGATGGGGGGCAATCAATTCACAGATGGTGTCCAGGGCACAGCTGGGAGCTGAGGGGGGTCGGTAGCAGGCAGCAACAGTGAGAGACTTATTTCTGGAGAGAGTAATTTTTAGAATTAGTAGTTCGAACTGTTTGGGTATGGACCTGGAAAGTATGACATTACTTTGCAGGCTATCTCTGCAGTAGACTGCGACTCCGCCCCCTTTGGCAGTTCTATCTTGACGGAAGATGTTATAGTTGGGTATGGAAATCTCTGAATTTTTGGTGGCCTTCCTGAGCCAGGATTGAGACACGGCAAGGACATCAGGGTTAGCAGAGTGTGCTAAAGCAGTGAGTAAAACAAACTTAGGGAGGAGGCTTCTGATGTTGACATGCATGAAACCAAGGCTTTTTCGATCACAGAAGTCAACAAATGAGGGTGCCTGGGGACATGCAGGGCCTGGGTTTACCTCCACATCACCCGCGGAACAGAGAAGGAGTAGTATGAGGGTGCGGCTAAAGGCTATCAAAACTGGTCGCCTAGAGCGTTGGGGACAGAGAATAAGAGTAGCAGGTTTCTGTACATGGTAGAATATATTCAGTGCATAATGCGCAGACAGGGGTATGGTGGGGTGCGGGTACGGCGGAGGTAAGCCCAGGCACTGGGTGATGATGAGAGAGGTTTTATCTCTGGACATGCTGGTTGTAATGGGTGAGGTCACCGCATATGTGGGAGGTGGGACAAAGGAGGTATCAGGGGTATGAGGAGTGGGACTAGGGGCTCCATAGTGAACTAAAACAATGATAACTAACCTGAGCAACAGTATACAATGCATATTAACATTTGAGAGAGACATACAGCGAGGCATACAGCAATCACAGGTGTTGAATTGGGAAAGCTAGCTAAAACAGTGGGTGAGACAACACCTAATCAGCTAGCATAACAACAGCAGGTAAAATGGCATTGACTTGGCAACGGGGCCGACAGATAAATCAAACAAGCAGAATGGAGTACCGTGATTAATGGACAGTCCAGCGTGCATCAGCTATGTAGCCAAGTGATCAGAGTCCAGGGGCAGCGGTGGATGGGGCAGGGAAGCTGGACTGGCGAGTGTTATCCAGGTTAAAAAAAACTAACAATGACTAAATAGCTTGTAGCTAGTTAGCTGGTTAGCTTCTGGAGGTTCTTGAGTGTGTTCTAAAAATTAAAAATAATAGCGATTCCGTATCACATTGGGTGAGGCAGGTTTCCGGAAGGTATAAACAAATTTTAAAAATCGGGAAGAGATAGAAAGTACATATGGGCCACTGCGATGCAGACGGTTAGCAGGCCTGTGCTAACAAGCTAACAGATTAGCAGGCCGGGGTAAACAAGGTAGTAGTTAGCGGACCTGGGCTAAACAAGCTAGCAGTTAGCATGCCGAATTAGCAAGCAAGGAGATAGCGAGGGCTAGAGAGTTAGCCTTTGGAGGACGTCGCGATGGGGTGAGTCTGTTTATTCCTCTTCATGCAGTGACATCGATAGACCGGACGTGGATCCGGGTATAGAGACCCAGGAGTATGCTAGGAACTCAGGAGCTCTGGCCGGGCTAGCTTCAAGCTACGTGGGTGGAAACGCTAGCCAGGAGTAATCAACCAGGGTTGCGGTTTAGCTCGATAGCTAGTTGTGAAGATCCAGCTGAAAAAAATGTTCCGTTTGCGGGAATCCGGGGATAAAAAGATAAATAGGTCCGTTATGCTCTGGTTAGCGTCGCGTTGTTCGAACTGGCGAGAGCTTTCCGAGCTAAAGGTTAGCTGATGACAGGTTAGCTGAAGACCGCTAGCATAGCTGGTGGTTTGCTGGCTAGCTTCAGTTGAGGGGTTCCGGTTATGAAGTAAATATAAATACTTTAGGAAAAGTAGCTACATTGGGTGAGGCGGATTGCAGGAGAGTATTTGGAAGCTTAGGTTTAGCAAAATGTTTTTAAAGATATGCGAAGAAAAATATCTAAAACGAAAAAGAGACGATATTTACAGATATTTACAGAGAGACGATACCACAGGACGACTTACTGCTACGCCATCTTGGACAAACATCAGTGAGGTTGGATGGAGAGCATTTGTGAACAGCAGTTTTCAGTTCTTTCCACAGATTCTCGATTGGTCTGGACTTTGACTTGGCCATTCTAACACCTGGATATGTTTATTTTTTAACCATTCCATTGTAGATTTTGCTTTATGTTTTGGATCATTGTCTTGTTGGAAGACAAATCTCCGTCCCAGTCTCAGGTCTTTTGCAGACTCCATCAGGTTTTCCAGAATGGTCCTGTATTTGGCTCCATCCGTCTTCCCATGAATTTGAACCATCTTCCCTGTCCCTGCTGAAGAAAAGCAGGCCCAAACCATGATGCTGCCACCACCATGTTTGACAGTGGGGATGGTGTGTTCAGGGTGATGTGCTGTGTTGCTTTTACGCCAAAAATAACGTTTTGCATTGTTGCCAAAAAGTTCAATTTTGGTTTCATCTGACCAGAGCACCTTCTTCCACATGTTTGGTGTGTCTCCCAGGTGGCTCGTGGCAAACTTTAAACAACACTTTTAATGAATATCTTTAAGAAATGGCTTTCTTCTTGCCACTCTTCCATAAAGGCCAGATTTGTGCAATATACGACTGATTGTTGTCCTATGGACAGAGTCTCCCACCTCAACTGTAGATCTCTGCAGTTCATCCAGAGTGATCATGGGCCTCTTGGCTGCATCTCTGATCAGTCTTCTCCTTGTATGAGCTGAAAGTTTAGAGGGACGGCCAGGTTTTGGTAGATTTGCAGTGGTCTGATACTCCTTCCATTTCAATATTATCGCTTGCACAGTGCTCCTTGGGATTTTTAAAGCTTGGGAAATCTTTTTGTATCCAAATCCGGCTTTAAACTTCTTCACAACAGTATCTCGGACTTGCCTGGTGTGTTCCTTGTTCTTCATGATGATCTCTGCGCTTTTAACAGACCTCTGAGACGATCACAGTGCAGGTGCATTTATACGGAGACTTGATTACACACAGGTGGATTGTATTTATCATCATTAGTCATTTAGGTCAACATTGGATCATTCAGAGATCCTCACTGAACTTCTGGAGAGAGTTTGCTGCACTGAAAGTAAAGGGGCTGAATAATTTTGCACGCCCAATTTTTAAGTTTTTGATTTGTTAAAAAAGTTTGAAATATCCAGTAAATGTCGTTCCACTTCATGATTGTGTCCCACTTTGTTGTTGATTCTTCACAAAAAACATACAGTTTAATATCTTTATGTTTGAAGCCTGAAATGTGGCAAAAGGTCGCAAAGTTCAAGGGGGCCCGAATACTTTCGCAAGGCACTGTACCTTTGACTATTTTGACTATTGGATGTTATTATCGGCACTTTAGTTTTGCCAGTGTAATCTCAGGTGTTGATAGGCTTGAAGTCATAAGCTGGAGACTCATATCTCCCCTGCTGACTTTAAGCATCAGCTGTCAGAGCAGCTTACAGATCATTGCATCTGTACATAGCCCATCTGTAAACAGCCCACCCGACTACCTCATCCCTATATTGTTATATATTGTTTTTGCTCCTTTGCACCCCAGTATCTATACTTGCATATTCATCTTCTGCACATCTATCACTCCAGTGTTTAATTGCTCAATTGTAATTACTTCGCTACTACAGCCTATTTATTACCTTACCTCCTTAATCCTACCTCATTTGCACACACTGTATATAGACTTTTCTATTGTGTTAGTGACTGTATGTTTTGTTCATTCCATGTGTAACTTTGTGTTGTTGTATGTGTCAAACTGCTTTGCTTTATCTTGGCCAGGTCGCAGTTGCAAATGAGAACTTGTTCTCAACTGGCCTACCTGGTTAAATAAAGGTAAAATAAATAAATAAACTATGCTGTGCTTCAGGCATTGCTAAGAGCTGCTCGCAAACGCAGTAAAGTGCTGTTTGAATGAATGCTTACGAGCCTGCTGCTGCCTACCACCGCTCAGTCAGACTGCTCTATCAAATCATAGACTTAATTATAAAATAATAACACACAGATCCGATCCCATCTCCCACAGAGGAACTCTGGAGCTCTGTCAGAGAGACCATTGGGGTTCTTGCCCACCTCACCTGACCAAGACCCTTCTCCCCGAATTGCTCAGTTTGGCCGAGCAGCCAGCTCTAGGAAGAGTCTTGGTGGTTCAAACTTCTTCCTTTTAAGAATGACGGAGGCCACTGTGTTCTTGGAGACATTTAACGCTGCAGAAATGTTTTGGTACCCTTCCCCAGATCTGTGCCTCGACACAATCCTATCTCGGGTGTTCTACAGAGAATTTCTTCATTCTTGGACCTCATGGCTTGGTTTTTGCTCTGACATGCACTGTCAACTTTGGGATCTTATATAGACAGGTGTGTGCCTTTTCATGTCCAATCAATTGAATTTTCCACAGGTGGACTCCAATCAAGTTGTAGAAACATCTCAAGGATGATCAATGGAAACAGGATGCTCAGAGCTCAATTTCGAGTCTCATCACAAATGGTCTGAATATTTATGTAAATAAGGTATTTTGGTTTTATATTCTTTATACAAAAAGGTAATCGTCTTTTGCCTTCTCATTATGGGGTATTGTGTGTAGATTGATGAGGGGAAAAATAATTTTATAAATTTTATAATAAGGCTGTAACGTAACAAAATGTGGAAAAAGTTAAGAGGTCTGAATACTTTCTGAATGCACTGTAAATCCTGTAGGTTACTAATCATTAAGAACACCTTCTGCCTCCATGACAGACTGACCAGGTGAAAGCTATGATCCCTTATTGATGTCACTTGTTAAATCCACTTCAATCAGTGTAGATGAAGGGGAGGAGACATGTAGATGAAGGGGAGGAGACATGTAGATGAAGGGGAGGAGACAGATTAAAGAAGGATTTTTAATCCTTGAGACAATTGAGACATGGATTGTGTACGTGTGCCATTCAGAGGGTGAATGGGCAAGACTAAAGATTTGAGTGCGGGTGCACCGGTTTGTGTGTGTCAAGAACTGCAACGCTGCTGGGTTTTTCCACACTCAACAGTTTCCTGTGTGTTTCCTGTGTGTATAAAGAATGGTCCACCACCCAAAGGACAACCAGCCAACTTGACACAACTGTGGGAAGCATTGGAGTCAACATGGACCAGCATCACTGTGGAATGCTTTCAACACCTTGCAGAGTCCATGCCACGACGAATTGAGGCTGTTCTGACGTCAAAGAGGGGGGCAACTCAATATTAGGAAGGTCTAAATCAAAACCTGTTGGCTTAATCTCTGTCTGGGAAACCGACGATGTTTTGATATATGATCAAGTCTAAGCCAAGTCCGTGACTGGCTCCAAGCATCTCTAGTTTCCACTGGCTTTTATCAAGAACCAGGTGTCTGACAACAAAAACACTAAGCCAGGTCAGAGAGGCCACGAACCTCAGCCAGGTCGATCTGAAGTTATGAGGGAAAAAATCCCAGCAGTAAGGGAAGGGGACAAACATCCCGGCAGTAAGGGAAGAGGAGAAACATCCCGGCAGAAAGGGAGGAGGAGAAACATCCCGGCAGTAAGGGAATGGGAGAAACATCCCGGCAGTAAGGGAAGAGGAGAAACATCCCGGCAGTAAGGGAAGAGGAGAAACATCCCGGCAGTAAGGGAATGGGAGAAACATCCCGGCAGTAAGGGAAGAGGAGAAACATCCCGGCAGTAAGGGAAGGGGAGAAACATCCCGGCAGTAAGGGAAGAGGAGAAACATCCCGGCATTAAGGGAAGAGGAGAAACATCCCGGCAGTAAGGGAATGGGAGAAACATCCCGGCAGTAAGGGAAGAGGAGAAACATCCCGGCAGTAAGGGAAGAGGAGAAACATCCCGGCAGTAAGGGAAGAGGAGAAACATCCCGGCAGTAAGGGAAGGGGAGAAACATCCCGGCAGTAAGGGAAGAGGAGAAACATCCCGGCAGTAAGGGAAGAGGAGAAACATCCCGGCAGTAAGGGAAGAGGAGAAACATCCCGGCAGTAAGGGAATGGGAGAAACATCCCGGCAGTAAGGGAAGGGGAGAAACATCCCGGCAGTAAGGGAAGAGGAGAAACATCCCGGCAGTAAGGGAAGAGGAGAAACATCCCGGCAGTAAGGGAAGAGGAGAAACATCCCGGCATTAAGGGAAGGGGAGAAACATCCCGGCATTAAGGGAAGGGGAGAAACATCCCGGCATTAAGGGAAGGGGAGAAACATCCCGGCATTAAGGGGAGAGGAGAAACATCCCGGCAGTAAGTGGAGAAACATCCCGGCATTAAGGGGAGAAACATCCCGGCAGTAAGGGAAGGGGAGAAACATCCCGGCAGTAAGGGAAGGGGAGACACATCCCGGTATAAAGGGAAGAGGAGAAACATCCCGGCATTAAGGGAAGAGGAGAAACATCCCGGCAGTAAGGGAAGAGGAGAAACATCCCGGCAGTAAGGGAAGGGGAGAAACATCCCGGCAGTAAGGGAAGGGGAGAAACATCCCGGCAGTAAGGGAAGGGGAGAAACATCCCGGCAGTAAGGGAAGAGGAGAAACATCCCGGCAGTAAGGGAAGGGGAGAAACATCCCGGCAGTAAGGGAAGGGGAGAAACATCCCGGCAGTAAGGGAAGAGGAGAAACATCCCGGCAGTAAGGGAATGGGAGAAACATCCCGGCAGTAAGGGAAGGGGAGAAACATCCCGGCAGTAAGGGAAGGGGAGAAACATCCCGGCATTAAGGGAAGAGGAGAAACATCCCGGCAGTAAGGGGAGAAACATCCCGGCATTAAGGGGAGAAACATCCCGGCAGTAAGGGAAGGGGAGAAACATCCCGGCAGTAAGGGAAGAGGAGAAACATCCCGGCAGTAAGGGGAGAAACATCCCGGCATTAAGGGGAGAAACATCCCGGCAGTAAGGGAAGAGGAGAAACATCCCAGGCAGTAGGGCCTGTCATCATTCACTATGAACTGGACTGTGTTTACAGGCAGTAGGGCCTGTCAACATTCACTTTGAACTGGACTGTGTTTACAGGCAGTAGGGCCTGTCATCATTCACTATGAACTGGACTGTGTTTACAGGCAGTAGGACCTGTCATCATTCACTATGAACTGGACTGTGTTCACAGGCAGTAGGGCCTGTCATCATTCACTATGAACTGGACTGTGTGTTTACAGGCAGTAGGGCCTGTCATCATTCACTATGAACTGGACTGTGTTTACAGGCAGTAGGGCCTGTCATCATTCACTATGAACTGGACTGTGTTTACAGGCAGTAGGGCCTGTCATCATTCACTATGAACTGGACTGTGTTTACAGGCAGTAGGACCTGTCATCATTCACTATGAACTGGACTGTGTGTTTACAGACAGTAGGGCCTGGCATCATTCACTATGAACTGGACTGTGTGTTTACAGACAGTAGGGCCTGCCATCATTCACTATGAACTGGACTGTGTGTTTACAGGTAGTTGCAAAAGAGCGACTTTAGATCATTAGAACACTTTGGCAAAAGACACAACATACACCTGAATGTATTTCTGTAAATATGTTAATGTATTTCTGTAAATATGTAAAAACACCATGGGAGTCCTCTTACATTTGGGAACTTCACAGTCCTATTGATCAAACAACCATGAAAAGGTTGGCTCTCTCTCCCTCAGTTATACACATCAACAACAACAACAAGATAAACAACTAATGTTAGCCAGAGCAAGATGAGCTAAAACCTAACGAGGGAACATTCACTTTTTAAGCTCAAATCAGCAAAAAAAGATAGTCCCTTTTTCAGGACCCTGTCTTTCAAATATAATTCGTAAAAATGCAAATAACTTCACAGATCTTCATTGTAAAGGGTTTAAACACTGTTTCCCATGCTTGTTCAAAGAACCACAAACAATGAATGAACATGCACCTGTGGAACGGTCGTTAAGACACTAACAGCTTACAGACGGTAGGCAATTAAGGTCACAGAAAACTTAGGACACTAAAGAGGCCTTTCTACTGACTCTGAAAAACACCAAAAGAAAGATTCCCGGGGTCCCTGCTCATCTGCGTGAACGTGCCTTAGGCATGCTGCAAGGAGGCATGAGGACTGCAGATGTGGCCAGGGCAGTAAACTGCAATATCCGTACTGTGAGACGCCCAAGACAGCGCTACAGGGAGACAGGACGGACAGCTGATCGTCCTCGCAGTGGCAGACCACGTGTAACAACACCTGCACAGGATCAGTACATCCAAACATGGCTAGAGCCATTCCTCACAGAAATGTCCGGGAACATGCAGGTGCCTTGGTGGAAGAGTGGGGTAACATCTCAGAGCAAGAACTGGCAAATCTCGTGCAGTCCATGAGGAGGAGATGCACTGCAGTACTTAATGCAGCTGGTGGCCACACCAGATACTGACTGTTACTTTTTACCCCCCTTTGTTCAGGGACACATTATTCACTTTCTGTTAGTCACATGTCTGTGGAACGTGTTCAGTTTATGTCTCAGTTGTTGAAACTTGTTATGTTCATACAAATATTTACACATGTTAAGTTTGCTGAAAATGTAACGCAGTTGACAGTGAGAGGACATTCTTTTTTTTGCTGAGTTTAGTAGGTGACTCAAGTGTTGAGTCATTTATGCTCTCGTGTGTCTTATTCGGCCCACGGGCTTTGTTTGACACGTGCGCTAGCCTATTAGTCGCGTTATGACTGACTTGTGATCATTTCCCTCGCTAGTTCGACTGCATTGACATTCCCAGCCATAGTTACAGTCATCTGTTTTTGTTCAAAATATTGAGTCATTGAAACTGAAATCAGCATCCTCGATGAAGGCAGCAAACCATGTACCAGGCCAGCTGTGATTTACAATCTGACACCAATATGTTTTAGACTACCAAGTATTGGTGAATTATATTAGTCATGCATTGAACTACATCCATCTATATTATATTAGTCATGCATTGAACTACATCCATCTATATTATATTAGTCATGCATTGATCTACATCCATCTATATTATATTAGTCATGCATTGAACTACATCCATCTATATTATATTAGTCATGCATTGAACTACTACATCCATCTATATTATATTAGTCATGCATTGAACTACATCCATCTATATTATATTAGTCATGCATTGAACTACATCCATCTATATTATATTAGTCATGCATTGAACTACATCCATCTATATTATATTAGTCATGCATTGAACTACATCCATCTATATTATATTAGTCATGCATTGAACTACATCCATCTATATTATATTAGTCATGCATTGAACTACATCCATCTATATTATATTAGTCATGCATTGAACTACATCCATCTATATTATATTAGTCATGCATTGAACTACTACATCCATCTATATTATATTAGTCATGCATTGAACTACATCCATCTATATTATATTAGTCATGCATTGAACTACATCCATCTATATTATATTAGTCATGCATTGAACTACATCCATCTATATTATATTAGTCATGCATTGAACTACATCCATCTATATTATATTAGTCATGCATTGAACTACATCCATCTATATTATATTAGTCATGCATTGAACTACATCCATCTATATTATATTAGTCATGCATTGAACTACATCCATCTATATTATATTAGTCATGTATTGAACTACATCCATCTATATTATATTAGTCATGCATTGAACTACATCCATCTATATTATATCAGTCATGTATTGAACTACATCCATCTATATTATATTAGTCATGCATTGAACTACATCCATCTATATTATATTAGTCATGTATTGAACTCCATCCATCTATATTATATTAGTCATGCATTGAACTACATCCATCTATATTATATTAGTCATGCATTGAACTACATCCATCTATATTATATTAGTCATGTATTGAACTACATCCATCTCTATTATATTAGTCATGCATTGAACTACATCCATCTATATTATATTAGTCATGCATTGAACTACATCCATCTATATTATATTAGTCATGCATTGAACTACATCCATCTATATTATATTAGTCATGTATTGAACTACATCCATCTATATTATATTAGTCATGCATTGAACTACATCCATCTATATTATATTAGTCATGCATTGAACTACATCCATCTATATTATATTAGTCATGTATTGAACTACATCCATCTATATTATATTAGTCATGCATTGAACTACATCCATCTATATTATATTAGTCATGCATTGAACTACATCCATCTATATTATATTAGTCATGCATTGAACTACATCCATCTATATTATATTAGTCATGTATTGAACTACATCCATCTATATTATATTAGTCATGCATTGAACTACATCCATCTATATTATATTAGTCATGCATTGAACTACATCCATCTATATTATATTAGTCATGCATTGAACTACATCCATCTATATTATATCAGTCATGTATTGAACTACATCCATCTATATTATATTAGTCATGCATTGAACTACATCCATCTATATTATATTAGTCATGCATTGAACTACATCCATCTATATTATATTAGTCATGCATTGAACTACATCCATCTATATTATATTAGTCATGCATTGAACTACTACATCCATCTATATTATATTAGTCATGCATTGAACTACATCCATCTATATTATATTAGTCATGCATTGAACTACATCCATCTATATTATATTAGTCATGTATTGAACTACATCCATCTATATTATATTAGTCATGCATTGAACTACATCCATCTATATTATATTAGTCATGCATTGAACTACATCCATCTCTATTATATTAGTCATGCATTGAACTACATCCATCTCTATTATATTAGTCATGCATTGAACTACATCCATCTATATTATATTAGTCATGTATTGAACTACATCCATCTATATTATATTAGTCATGCATTGAACTACATCCATCTATATTATATTAGTCATGCATTGAACTACATCCATCTATATTATATTAGTCATGTATTGAACTACATCCATCTATATTATATTAGTCATGTATTGAACTACATCCATCTATATTATATTAGTCATGCATTGAACTACATCCATCTATATTATATTAGTCATGCATTGAACTACATCCATCTATATTATATTAGTCATGTATTGAACTACATCCATCTATATTATATTAGTCATGTATTGAACTACATCCATCTATATTATATTAGTCATGTATTGAACTCCATCCATCTATATTATATTAGTCATGCATTGAACTACATCCATCTATATTATATTAGTCATGCATTGAACTACATCCATCTATATTATATTAGTCATGCATTGAACTACATCCATCTATATTATATTAGTCATGCATTGAACTACATCCATCTATATTATATTAGTCATGTATTGAACTACATCCATCTATATTATATTAGTCATGCATTGAACTACATCCATCTATATTATATTAGTCATGTATTGAACTACATCCATCTATATTATATTAGTCATGCATTGAACTCCATCCATCTATATTATATTAGTCATGCATTGAACTACATCCATCTATATTATATTAGTCATGCATTGAACTACATCCATCTATATTATATCAGTCATGCATTGAACTACATCCATCTATATTATATTAGTCATGCATTGAACTCCATCCATCTATATTATATTAGTCATGCATTGAACTACATCCATCTATATTATATTAGTCATGCATTGAACTCCATCCATCTATATTATATTAGTCATGCATTGAACTACATCCATCTATTCTACCAACAATGTCTCTGTGTCCTGTCCTGTTGAGTCAAATAGAACCCTGAACCATAAACAGTCAAATAGAACCCTGAACCATGAACAGTCAAATAGAACCCTGAACCATAAACAGTCAAATAGAACCCTGAACCATAAACAGTCAAATAGAACCCTGAACCATAAACAGTCAAATAGAACCCTGAACCATAAACAGTCAAATAGAACCCTGAACCATGAACAGGCAAATAGAACCCTGAACAGTCAAATAGAACCCTGAACCATGAACAGTCAAATAGAACCCTGAACCATAAACAGTCAAATAGAACCCTGAACCATAAACAGTCAAATAGAACCCTGAACCATTAACAGGCAAATAGAACCCTGAACCATAAACAGGCAAATAGAGCCCTGAACCATAAACAGTCAAATAGAACCCTGAACCATAAACAGTCAAATAGAACCCTGAACCATTAACAGGCAAATAGAACCCTGAACCATAAACAGGCAAATAGAACCCTGAACCATAAACAGTCAAATAGAACCCTGAACCATAAACAGGCAAATATAACCCTGAACCATAAACAGGCAAATAGAACACTGAACCATAAACAGGCAAATAGAACCCTGAACCATAAACAGGCTAATAGAACCCTGAACCATGAACAGTCAAATAGAACCCTGAACCATAAACAGGCAAATAGAACCCTGAACCATAAACAGTCAAATAGAACCCTGAACCATAAACAGTCAAATAGAACCCTGAACCATAAACAAGCAAATAGAACCCTGAACCATAAACAGTCAAATAGAACCCTGAACCAAAAACAGTCAAATAGAACCCTGAACCATAAACAGTAAAATAGAACCCTGAACCATAAACAGGCAAATAGAACCCTGAACCATAAACAGGCAAATAGAACCTTGAACCATGAACAGGCAAATAGAACCCTGAACCATGAACAGGCAAATAGAACCATGAACCATGAACAGGCAAATAGAACCCTGAACCATGAACAGGCAAATAGAACCCTGAACCATAAACAGTCAAATAGAACCCTGAACCATAAACAGTCAAATAGAACCCTGAACCATAAACAGTCAAATAGAACCCTGAACCATAAACAGGCAAATAGAACCCTGAACCATAAACAGTCAAATAGAACCCTGAACCATAAACAGGCAAATAGAACCCTGAACCATAAACAGGCAAATAGAACCCTGAACCATAAACAGTCAAATAGAACCCTGAACCATAAACAGGCTAATAGAACCCTGAACAGTCAAATAGAACCCTGAACCATGAACAGTCAAATAGAACCCTGAACCATAAACAGTCAAATAGAACCCTGAACCATAAACAGTCAAATAGAACCCTGAACCATAAACAGGCTAATAGAACCCTGAACCATAAACAGTCAAATAGAACCCTGAACCATAAACAGTCAAATAGAACCCTGAACCATAAACAGGCTAATAGAACCCTGAACCATGAACAGTCAAATAGAACCCTGAACCATAAACAGTCAAATAGAACACTGAACCATAAACAGTCAAATAGAACCCTGAACCATAAACAGGCTAATAGAACCCTGAACCATAAACAGTCAAATAGAACCCTGAACCATAAACAGTCAAATAGAACCCTGAACCATGAACAGGCAAATAGAACCCTGAACCATGAACAGGCAAATAGAACCCTGAACCATAAACAGTCAAATAGAACCCTGAACCATAAACAGGCAAATAGAACCCTGAACCATAAACAGTCAAATAGAACCCTGAACCATAAACAGGCAAATAGAACCCTGAACCATAAACAGGCAAATAGAACCCTGAACCATAAACAGTCAAATAGAACCCTGAACCATAAACAGTCAAATAGAACCCTGAACCATAAACAGGCTAATATAACCCTGAACAGTCAAATAGAACCCTGAACCATGAACAGTCAAATAGAACCCTGAACCATAAACAGTCAAATAGAACCCTGAACCATAAACAGGCAAATAGAACCCTGAACCATGAACAGGCAAATAGAACCCTGAACCATAAACAGTCAAATAGAACCCTGAACCATAAACAGTCAAATAGAACCCTGAACCATAAACAGTCAAATAGAACCCTGAACCATAAACAGGCTAATAGAACCCTGAACAGGCAAATAGAACACTGAACCATAAACAGTCAAATAGAACCCTGAACCATAAACAGGCAAATAGAACCCTGAACCATAAACAGGCAAATAGAACCCTGAACCATAAACAGTCAAATAGAACCCTGAACCATAAACAGTCAAATAGAACCCTGAACCCTGAACAGGCAAATAGAACCCTGAACCATGAACAGGCAAATAGAACCCTGAACCATGAACAGGCAAATAGAACCCTGAACCATAAACAGGCTAATAGAACCTATTTTCAAAGCCTCCTATGAAGTTGGTTTTGTAGCATAAACAGGCAATGTGATATATTTGACTGATATTATGATTGTCTTTTTGTTTCACCTCTGCAAAGTAGTTGAAACGCTGTCAGTTCCACTTGAAATGAGACCGGCTTAGTGTATAATGACAGTCGTTATCAGTCCTGGGTGGGTTCTGGGTGGTGCGGATTTACAGTTAAAGAACTCATTTCATTTCTCGCAAAAAGATAAATAATGCTTTCTTTTTTATCCTTTTAGACTTCCAGGTATGTCATACAGGAATCAAAAGTACCATGATCCAACCACCTGCTACTGAAATCACCATCAATCTTATTTCCTTAAATATGGGCCTGTTACACAGATTAAGCCTAGTCCTCGATTTAAAAGACTTTGAATGGAGAATTAAGAAATAGTGATAATCAAATCAAATTTATTTATATAGCCCTTCGTACATCAGCTGATATCTCAAAGTGCTGTACAGAAACCCAGCCTAAAACCCCAAACAGCAAACAATGCAGGTGTAAAAGCACGTATCCAAAAGCATAATCCAGCGCTATAGGCTTATATTATTGAAACAGTATTTTAGCAGGGAGTCCCATTGAGATCTGGGCCTGGGAGATCATCCCTAGATGATCTCCAATATCACAATAAGTGTCGCCTGGTTTAGACAGGGGAAATCTTGCACGATATTGAATGTTTTCCATTAAGACCGATATTCATGGTCGTAGATGAACCATCTTTAACCAGGGCCCGGGAGGCCGTCCCTAAAACGATCCACAATCTCACAGTGAGAAGTTTAGAATCAAATCTTTAGTACCAAAGTAACAGGAGTCACAGAGCAAAACCCAATTATGTCCAAGGTTGAGAACAGGTCAAGCTCAAATAGAGGACTTAAACACTGCTATTTTTGATTCCTGTGGACCATGGCCTGTACCAGCCAGACCCACAGTGATGCTTTTCATTCAGGAAATACAGGCCCTCTAGACAGCACAGGGAGTCAGGAAATACAGGCCCTCTAGACAGCACAGGGAGTCAGGAAATACAGGCCCTCTAGACAGCACAGGGAGTCAGGAAATACAGGCCCTCTAGACAGCACAGGGAGTCAGGAAATACAGGCCCTCTAGACAGCACAGGGAGTCAGGAAATACAGGCCCTCTAGACAGCACAGGGAGTCAGGAAATACAGGCCCTCTAGACAGCACAGGGAGTCAGGAAATACAGGCCCTCTAGACAGCACAGGGAGTCAGGAAATACAGGCCCTCTAGACAGCACAGGGAGTCAGGAAATACAGGCCCTCTAGACAGCACAGGGAGTCAGGAAATACAGGCCCTCTAGACAGCACAGGGAGTCAGGAAATACAGGCCCTCTAGACAGCACAGGGAGTCAGGAAATACAGGCCCTCTAGACAGCACAGGGAGTCAGGAAATACAGGCCCTCTAGACAGCACAGGGAGTCAGGAAATACAGGCCCTCTAGACAGCACAGGGAGTCAGGAAATACAGGCTCTCTAGACAGCACAGGGAGTCAGGAAATACAGGCTCTCTAGACAGCACAGGGAGTCAGGAAATACAGGCCCTCTAGACAGCACAGGGAGTAAGGAAATACAGGCCCTCTAGACAGCACAGGGAGTCAGGAAATACAGGCCCTCTAGACAGCACAGGGAGTCAGGAAATACAGGCCCTCTAGACAGCACAGGGAGTCAGGAAATACAGGCCCTCTAGACAGCACAGGGAGTCAGGAAATACAGGCCCTCCAGACAGCACAGGGAGTCAGGAAATACAGGCCCTCCAGACAGCACAGGGAGTCAGGAAATACAGGCCCTCTAGACAGCACAGGGAGTCAGGAAATACAGGCCCTCTAGACAGCACAGGGAGTCAGGAAATACAGGCCCTCTAGACAGCACAGGGAGTCAGGAAATACAGGCCCTCTAGACAGCACAGGGTGTCAGGAAATACAGGCCCTCTAGACAGCACAGGGAGTCAGGAAATACAGGCTCTCTAGACAGCACAGGGAGTCAGGAAATACAGGCTCTCTAGACAGCACAGGGTGTCAGGAAATACAGGCCCTCTAGACAGCACAGGGAGTCAGGAAATACAGGCCCTCTAGACAGCACAGGGAGTCAGGAAATACAGGCTCTCTAGACAGCACAGGGTGTCAGGAAATACAGGCTCTCTAGACAGCACAGGGAGTCAGGAAATACAGGCTCTCTAGACAGCACAGGGAGTCAGGAAATACAGGCTCTCTAGACAGCACAGGAGTCAGGAAATACAGGCCCTCTAGACAGCACAGGGAGTCAGGAAATACAGGCCCTCTAGACAGCACAGGGAGTCAGGAAATACAGGCCCTCTAGACAGCACAGGGAGTCAGGAAATACAGGCCCTCTAGACAGCACAGGGAGTCAGGAAATACAGGCCCTCCAGACAGCACAGGGAGTCAGGAAATACAGGCCCTCCAGACAGCACAGGGAGTCAGGAAATACAGGCCCTCTAGACAGCACAGGGAGTCAGGAAATACAGGCCCTCTAGACAGCACAGGGAGTCAGGAAATACAGGCCCTCTAGACAGCACAGGGAGTCAGGAAATACAGGCCCTCTAGACAGCACAGGGAGTCAGAAAATACAGGCCCTCTAGACAGTACAGGGAGTCAGGAAATACAGGCTCTCTAGACAGCACAGGGTGTCAGGAAATACAGGCCCTCTAGACAGCACAGGGAGTCAGGAAATACAGGCCCTCTAGACAGCACAGGGAGTCAGGAAATACAGGCCCTCTAGACAGCACAGGGAGTCAGGAAATACAGGCCCTCTAGACAGCACAGGGAGTCAGGAAATACAGGCTCTCTAGACAGCACAGGGAGTCAGGAAATACAGGCCCTCTAGACAGCACAGGGAGTCAGGAAATACAGGCCCTCTAGACAGCACAGGGAGTCAGGAAATACAGGCCCTCTAGACAGCACAGGGAGTCAGGAAATACAGGCCCTCTAGACAGCACAGGGAGTCAGGAAATACAGGCTCTCTAGACAGCACAGGGAGTCAGGAAATACAGGCCCTCTAGACAGCACAGGGAGTCAGGAAATACAGGCCCTCTAGACAGCACAGGGAGTCAGGAAATATAGGCCCTCTAGACAGCACAGGGAGTCAGGAAATACAGGCCCTCTAGACAGCACAGGGAGTCAGGAAATACAGGCCCTCTAGACAGCACAGGGAGTCAGAAAATACAGGCCCTCTAGACAGCACAGGGAGTCAGGAAATACAGGCCCTCTAGACAGCACAGGGAGTCAGGAAATACAGGCTCTCTAGACAGCACAGGGAGTCAGGAAATACAGGCTCTCTAGACAGCACAGGGAGTCAGGAAATACAGGCCCTCTATACAGTCTACAGGGGCCGTAACCCTACAGTCCACAGTGGTCGTAACCCTACAGTCCACAGGGGTCAACCCTACAGTCCACAGGGCCGTAACCCTACAGTCCACAGGGCCGTAACCCTACAGTCCACAGGGGTCAACCCTATAGTCCACAGGGGTCAACCCTACAGTCCACAGGGGTCAACCCTATAGTCCACAGGGGTCAACCCTACAGTCTACAGGGGTCTAACCCTACAGTCCACAGGGGCCGTAACCCTACAGTCCACAGGGGTCAACCCTACAGTCCACAGGGGTCGTAACCCTACAGTCCACAGGGGCCGTAACCCTACAGTCCACAGGGGTCAACCCTACAGTCCACAGGGCCGTAACCCTACAGTCCACAGGGGTCTAACCCTACAGTCCACAGGGGTCTAACCCTACAGTCCACAGGGGTCTAACCCTACAGTCCACAGGGGTCTAACCCTACAGTCCACAGGGGTCTAACCCTACAGTCCACAGGGCCGTAACCCTACAGTCCACAGGGGTCTAACCCTACAGTCCACAGGGGTCAAGCCTACAGTCCACAGGGGTCGTAACCCTACAGTCCACAGGGGTCAACCCTACAGTCCACAGGGGTCAACCCTACAGTCCACAGGGGTCGTAACCCTACAGTCCACAGGGGTCGTAACCCTACAGTCCACAGGGGTCAAGCCTACAGTCCACAGGGGTCAACCCTACAGTCCACAGGGGTCGTAACCCTACAATCCACAGGGGTCAACCCTACAGTCCACAGGGGTCAACCCTACAGTCCACAGGGGTCGTAACCCTACAGTCCACAGGGGTCGTAACCCTACAATCCACAGGGGTCAACCCTACAGTCCACAGGGGTCTAACCCTACAGTCCACAGGGGTCTAACCCTACAGTCCACAGGGGTCGTAACCCTACAGTCCACAGGGGTCTAACCCTACAGTCCACAGGGGTCGTAACCCTACAGTCCACAGGGGTCTAACCCTACAGTCCACAGGGGTCGTAACCCTACAGTCCACAGGGGTCTAACCCTACAGTCCACAGGGCCGTAACCCTACAGTCCACAGGAGCCGTAACCCTACAGTCCACAGGGGCCGTAACCCTACAGTCCACAGGGGTCGTAACCCTACAGTCCACAGGGGCCGTAACCCTACAGTCCACAGGGGTCTAACCCTACAGTCCACAGGGGTCGTAACCCTACAGTCCACAGGGGTCGTAACCCTACAATCCACAGGGGTCTAACCCTACAGTCCACAGGGGCCGTAACCCTACAGTCCACAGGGGCCGTAACCCTACAGTCCACAGGGGTCTAACCCTACAGTCCACAGGGGTCGTAACCCTACAGTCCACAGGGGTCGTAACCCTACAGTCCACAGGGGTCGTAACCCTACAGTCCACAGGGGTCGTAACCCTACAGTCCACAGGGGCCGTAACCCTACAGTCCACAGGGGCCGTAACCCTACAGTCCACAGGGGTCGTAACCCTACAGTCCACAGGGGTCTAACCCTACAGTCCACAGGGGTCGTAACCCTACAGTCCACAGGGCTCGTAACCCTACAGTCCACAGGGGTCTAACCCTACAGTCCACAGGGGTCGTAACCCTACAGTCCACACGGGTCGTAACCCTACAGTCCACAGGGGTCGTAACCCTACAGTCCACAGGGGTCGTAACCCTACAGTCCACAGGGGTCGTAACCCTACAGTCCACAGGGGCCGTAACCCTACAGTCCACAGGGGCCGTAACCCTACAGTCCACAGGGGTCTAACCCTACAGTCCACAGGGGTCGTAACCCTACAGTCCACAGGGGTCGTAACCCTAGAGTCCACAGGGGTCAACCCTACAGTCCACAGGGGTCGTAACCCTACAGTCCACAGGGGTCGTAACCCTACAGTCCACAGGGGTCGTAACCCTACAGTCCACAGGGGTCGTAACCCTACAGTCCACAGGGGTCAACCCTACAGTCCACAGGGGTCAACCCTACAGTCCACAGGGGTCGTAACCCTACAGTCCACAGGGGCCGTAACCCTACAGTCCACAGGGGCCGTAACCCTACAGTCCACAGGGGTCGTAACCCTACAGTCCACAGGGGTCGTAACCCTACAGTCCACAGGGGTCGTAACCCTACAGTCCACAGGGGTCGTAACCCTACAGTCCACAGGGGTCGTAACCCTACAGTCCACAGGGGCCGTAACCCTACAGTCCACAGGGGTCGTAACCCTACAGTCCACAGGGGTCTAACCCTACAGTCCACAGGGGTCGTAACCCTACAGTCCACAGGGGTCATAACCCTACAGTCCACAGGGGTCGTAACCCTACAGTCCACAGGGGTCGTAACCCTACAGTCCACAGGGGTCGTAACCCTACAGTCCACAGGGGTCGTAACCCTACAGTCCACAGGGGTCGTAACCCTACAGTCCACAGGGGTCAACCCTACAGTCCACAGGGGTCAACCCTACAGTCCACAGGGGTCAACCCTACAGTCCACAGGGGTCGTAACCCTACAGTCCACAGGGGCCGTAACCCTACAGTCCACAGGGGCCGTAACCCTACAGTCCACAGGGGTCTAACCCTACAGTCCACAGGGGTCGTAACCCTACAGTCCACAGGGGTCGTAACCCTACAGTCCACAGGGGTCGTAACCCTACAGTCCACAGGGGTCGTAACCCTACAGTCCACAGGGGTCGTAACCCTACAATCCACAGGGGTCGTAACCCTACAGTCCACAGGGGTCTAACCCTACAGTCCACAGGGGTCGTAACCCTACAGTCCACAGGGGTCGTAACCCTACAGTCCACAGGGGTCTAACCCTACAGTCCACAGGGGTCGTAACCCTACAGTCCACAGGGGTCGTAACCCTACAGTCCACAGGGGTCTAACCCTACAATCCACAGGGGTCGTAACCCTACAGTCCACAGGGGTCTAACCCTACAGTCCACAGGGGTCGTAACCCTACAGTCCACAGGGGTCGTAACCCTACAGTCCACAGGGGTCGTAACCCTACAGTCCACAGGGGTCAAGCCTACAGTCCACAGGGGTCGTAACCCTACAGTCCACAGGGGTCGTAACCCAACAGTCCACAGGGGTCGTAACCCTACAGTCCACGGGGGCCGTAACCCTACAGTCCACAGGGCCGTAACCCTACAATCCACAGGGGTCAACCCTACAGTGCACAGGGGTCAACCCTACAATCCACAGGGGTCGTAACCCTACAGTCCACAGGGGTTGTAACCCTACAGTCCACAGGGGTCGTAACCCTACAGTCCACAGGGGTCAACCCTACAGTCCACAGGGGTCGTAACCCTACATTCCACAGGGGTCAACCCTACAATCCACAGGGGTCGTAACCCTACAGTCCACAGGGGTCGTAACCCTACAGTCCACAGGGGTCAACCCTACAGTCCACAGGGGTCGTAACCCTACAGTCCACAGGGGTCTAACCCTACAGTCCACAGGGGTCTAACCCTACAGTCCACAGGGGTCAAACCTACAGTGCACAGGGGTCAACCCTACAATCCACAGGGGTCGTAACCCTACAGTCCACAGGGGTCGTAACCCTACAGTCCACAGGGGTCGTAACCCTACAGTCCACAGGGGTCAACCCTACAGTCCACAGGGGTCGTAACCCTACAGTCCACAGGGGTCAACCCTACAATCCACAGGGGTCGTAACCCTACAGTCCACAGGGGTCGTAACCCTACAGTCCACAGGGGTCGTAACCCTACAGTCCACAGGGGTCAACCCTACAGTCCACAGGGGCCGTAACCCTACAGTCCACAGGGGTCGTAACCCTACAGTCCACAGGGGTCGTAACCCTACAGTCCACAGGGGTCGTAACCCTACAGTCCACAGGGGTCGTAACCCTACAGTCCACAGGGGTCGTAACCCTACAGTCCACAGGGGTCAACCCTACAGTCCACAGGGGCCGTAACCCTACAGTCCACAGGGGTCGTAACCCTACAGTCCACAGGGGTCGTAACCCTACAGTCCACAGGGGTCGTAACCCTACAGTCCACAGGGGTCGTAACCCTACAGTCCACAGGGGTCGTAACCCTACAGTCCACAGGGGTCGTAACCCTACAATCCACAGGGGTCGTAACCCTACAGTCCACAGGGGTCGTAACCCTACAGTCCACAGGGGTCAACCCTACAGTCCACAGGGGTCGTAACCCTACAGTCCACAGGGGCCGTAACCCTACAGTCCACAGGGGCCGTAACCCTACAGTCCACAGGGGCCGTAACCCTACAGTCCACAGGGGCCGTAACCCTACAGTCCACAGGGGTCGTAACCCTACAGTCCACAGGGGTCGTAACCCTACAGTCCACAGGGGTCGTAACCCTACAGTCCACAGGGGTCGTAACCCTACAGTCCACAGGGGCCGTAACCCTACAGTCCACAGGGGTCGTAACCCTACAGTCCACAGGGGTCTAACCCTACAGTCCACAGGGGTCGTAACCCTACAGTCCACAGGGGTCGTAACCCTACAGTCCACAGGGGTCGTAACCCTACAGTCCACAGGGGTCAACCCTACAGTCCACAGGGGTCGTAACCCTACAGTCCACAGGGGTCGTAACCCTACAGTCCACAGGGGTCGTAACCCTACAGTCCACAGGGGTCAACCCTACAGTCCACAGGGGTCAACCCTACAGTCCACAGGGGTCAACCCTACAGTCCACAGGGGTCGTAACCCTACAGTCCACAGGGGCCGTAACCCTACAGTCCACAGGGGCCGTAACCCTACAGTCCACAGGGGTCGTAACCCTACAGTCCACAGGGGTCGTAACCCTACAGTCCACAGGGGTCGTAACCCTACAGTCCACAGGGGTCGTAACCCTACAGTCCACAGGGGTCGTAACCCTACAGTCCACAGGGGTCGTAACCCTACAATCCACAGGGGTCGTAACCCTACAGTCCACAGGGGTCTAACCCTACAGTCCACAGGGGTCGTAACCCTACAGTCCACAGGGGTCGTAACCCTACAGTCCACAGGGGTCGTAACCCTACAGTCCACAGGGGTCTAACCCTACAGTCCACAGGGGTCGTAACCCTACAGTCCACAGGGGTCGTAACCCTACAGTCCACAGGGGTCTAACCCTACAATCCACAGGGGTCGTAACCCTACAGTCCACAGGGGTCTAACCCTACAGTCCACAGGGGTCGTAACCCTACAGTCCACAGGGGTCGTAACCCTACAGTCCACAGGGGTCGTAACCCTACAGTCCACAGGGGTCAAGCCTACAGTCCACAGGGGTCGTAACCCTACAGTCCACAGGGGTCGTAACCCTACAGTCCACAGGGGTCGTAACCCTACAGTCCACGGGGGCCGTAACCCTACAGTCCACAGGGCCGTAACCCTACAATCCACAGGGGTCAACCCTACAGTGCACAGGGGTCAACCCTACAATCCACAGGGGTCGTAACCCTACAGTCCACAGGGGTCTAACCCTACAGTCCACAGGGGTCGTAACCCTACAGTCCACAGGGGTCGTAACCCTACAGTCCACAGGGGTCGTAACCCTACAGTCCACAGGGGTCAAGCCTACAGTCCA
The DNA here is from genome assembly GCF_023373465.1 of Oncorhynchus keta. NCBI lineage: Eukaryota > Metazoa > Chordata > Actinopteri > Salmoniformes > Salmonidae > Oncorhynchus > Oncorhynchus keta. The sequence goes on from NC_068442.1 coordinate 56,248,732, forward strand.
CAGGGGTCGTAACCCTACAGTCCACAGGGGTCGTAACCCTACAGTCCACAGGGGTCGTAACCCTACAGTCCACGGGGGCCATAACCCTACAGTCCACAGGGCCGTAACCCTACAATCCACAGGGGTCAACCCTACAGTGCACAGGGGTCAACCCTACAATCCACAGGGGTCGTAACCCTACAGTCCACAGGGGTTGTAACCCTACAGTCCACAGGGGTCGTAACCCTACAGTCCACAGGGGTCGTAACCCTACAGTCCACAGGGGTCGTAACCCTACAGTCCACAGGGGTCGTAACCCTACAGTCCACAGGGGTCAACCCTACAATCCACAGGGGTCGTAACCCTACAGTCCACAGGGGTCGTAACCCTACAGTCCACAGGGGTCGTAACCCTACAGTCCACAGGGGTCGTAACCCTACAGTCCACAGGGGCCGTAACCCTACAGTCCACAGGGGTCGTAACCCTACAGTCCACAGGGGTCGTAACCCTACAGTCCACAGGGGTCGTAACCCTACAGTCCACAGGGGTCGTAACCCTACAGTCCACAGGGTACAGTCCACAGGGGTCGTAACCCTACAGTCCACAGGGGTCGTAACCCTACAGTCCACAGGGGTCGTAACCCTACAGTCCACAGGGGTCGTAACCCTACAGTCCACAGGGGTCGTAACCCTACAGTCCACAGGGGCCGTAACCCTACAGTCCACAGGGGTCGTAACCCTACAGTCCACAGGGGTCGTAACCCTACAGTCCACAGGGGTCGACCCTATAGTCCACAGGGGTCGTAACCCTACAGTCCACAGGGGTCTAACCCTACAGTCCACAGGGGTCTAACCCAACAGCCCACAGGGGTCAAACCTACAGTGCACAGGGGTCAACCCTACAATCCACAGGGGTCGTAACCCTACAGTCCACAGGGGTCGTAACCCTACAGTCCACAGGGGTCGGAACCCTACAGTCCACAGGGGTCGTAACCCTACAGTCCACACGGGTCGTAACCCTACAGTCCACAGGGGTCGTAACCCTACAGTCCACAGGGGTCGTAACCCTACAGTCCACAGGGGTCGTAACCCTACAGTCCACAGGGGCCGTAACCCTACAGTCCACAGGGGCCGTAACCCTACAGTCCACAGGGGTCTAACCCTACAGTCCACAGGGGTCGTAACCCTACAGTCCACAGGGGTCGTAACCCTAGAGTCCACAGGGGTCAACCCTACAGTCCACAGGGGTCAACCCTACAGTCCACAGGGGTCGTAACCCTACAGTCCACAGGGGTCGTAACCCTACAGTCCACAGGGGTCGTAACCCTACAGTCCACAGGGGTCAACCCTACAGTCCACAGGGGTCAACCCTACAGTCCACAGGGGTCGTAACCCTACAGTCCACAGGGGCCGTAACCCTACAGTCCACAGGGGCCGTAACCCTACAGTCCACAGGGGTCGTAACCCTACAGTCCACAGGGGTCGTAACCCTACAGTCCACAGGGGTCGTAACCCTACAGTCCACAGGGGTCGTAACCCTACAGTCCACAGGGGCCGTAACCCTACAGTCCACAGGGGTCGTAACCCTACAGTCCACAGGGGTCTAACCCTACAGTCCACAGGGGTCGTAACCCTACAGTCCACAGGGGTCATAACCCTACAGTCCACAGGGGTCGTAACCCTACAGTCCACAGGGGTCAACCCTACAGTCCACAGGGGTCAACCCTACAGTCCACAGGGGTCGTAACCCTACAGTCCACAGGGGTCGTAACCCTACAGTCCACAGGGGTCAACCCTACAGTCCACAGGGGTCAACCCTACAGTCCACAGGGGTCAACCCTACAGTCCACAGGGGTCGTAACCCTACAGTCCACAGGGGCCGTAACCCTACAGTCCACAGGGGCCGTAACCCTACAGTCCACAGGGGTCTAACCCTACAGTCCACAGGGGTCGTAACCCTACAGTCCACAGGGGTCGTAACCCTACAGTCCACAGGGGTCGTAACCCTACAGTCCACAGGGGTCGTAACCCTACAGTCCACAGGGGTCGTAACCCTACAATCCACAGGGGTCGTAACCCTACAGTCCACAGGGGTCGTAACCCTACAGTCCACAGGGGTCTAACCCTACAGTCCACAGGGGTCGTAACCCTACAGTCCACAGGGGTCGTAACCCTACAGTCCACAGGGGTCTAACCCTACAGTCCACAGGGGTCGTAACCCTACAGTCCACAGGGGTCGTAACCCTACAGTCCACAGGGGTCTAACCCTACAATCCACAGGGGTCGTAACCCTACAGTCCACAGGGGTCTAACCCTACAGTCCACAGGGGTCGTAACCCTACAGTCCACAGGGGTCGTAACCCTACAGTCCACAGGGGTCGTAACCCTACAGTCCACAGGGGTCAAGCCTACAGTCCACAGGGGTCGTAACCCTACAGTCCACAGGGGTCGTAACCCTACAGTCCACAGGGGTCGTAACCCTACAGTCCACGGGGCCGTAACCCTACAGTCCACAGGGCCGTAACCCTACAATCCACAGGGGTCAACCCTACAGTGCACAGGGGTCAACCCTACAATCCACAGGGGTCGTAACCCTACAGTCCACAGGGGTTGTAACCCTACAGTCCACAGGGGTCGTAACCCTACAGTCCACAGGGGTCAACCCTACAGTCCACAGGGGTCGTAACCCTACATTCCACAGGGGTCAACCCCACAGTCCACAGGGGTCGTAACCCTACAGTCCACAGGGGTCGTAACCCTACAGTCCACAGGGGTCAACCCAACAGTCCACAGGGGTCGTAACCCTACAGTCCACAGGGGTCTAACCCTACAGTCCACAGGGGTCTAACCCTACAGTCCACAGGGGTCAAACCTACAGTGCACAGGGGTCAACCCTACAATCCACAGGGGTCGTAACCCTACAGTCCACAGGGGTCGTAACCCTACAGTCCACAGGGGTCGTAACCCTACAGTCCACAGGGGTCGTAACCCTACAGTCCACAGGGGTCGTAACCCTACAGTCCACAGGGGTCAACCCTACAATCCACAGGGGTCGTAACCCTACAGTCCACAGGGGTCGTAACCCTACAGTCCACAGGGGTCGTAACCCTACAGTCCACAGGGGTCAACCCTACAGTCCACAGGGGCCGTAACCCTACAGTCCACAGGGGTCGTAACCCTACAGTCCACAGGGGTCGTAACCCTACAGTCCACAGGGGTCGTAACCCTACAGTCCACAGGGGTCGTAACCCTACAGTCCACAGGGGTCAACCCTACAGTCCACAGGGGCCGTAACCCTACAGTCCACAGGGGTCGTAACCCTACAGTCCACAGGGGTCGTAACCCTACAGTCCACAGGGGTCGTAACCCTACAGTCCACAGGGGTCGTAACCCTACAGTCCACAGGGGTCGTAACCCTACAGTCCACAGGGGTCGTAACCCTACAATCCACAGGGGTCGTAACCCTACAGTCCACAGGGGTCGTAACCCTACAGTCCACAGGGGTCAACCCTACAGTCCACAGGGGTCAACCCTACAGTCCACAGGGGTCAACCCTACAGTCCACAGGGGTCGTAACCCTACAGTCCACAGGGGCCGTAACCCTACAGTCCACAGGGGCCGTAACCCTACAGTCCACAGGGGTCGTAACCCTACAGTCCACAGGGGTCGTAACCCTACAGTCCACAGGGGTCGTAACCCTACAGTCCACAGGGGTCGTAACCCTACAGTCCACAGGGGTCGTAACCCTACAGTCCACAGGGGCCGTAACCCTACAGTCCACAGGGGTCGTAACCCTACAGTCCACAGGGGTCGTAACCCTACAGTCCACAGGGGTCGTAACCCTACAGTCCACAGGGGTCGTAACCCTACAGTCCACAGGGGTCGTAACCCTACAGTCCACAGGGGTCAACCCTACAGTCCACAGGGGTCGTAACCCTACAGTCCACAGGGGTCGTAACCCTACAGTCCACAGGGGTCGTAACCCTACAGTCCACAGGGGTCAACCCTACAGTCCACAGGGGTCAACCCTACAGTCCACAGGGGTCAACCCTACAGTCCACAGGGGTCATAACCCTACAGTCCACAGGGGCCGTAACCCTACAGTCCACAGGGGCCGTAACCCTACAGTCCACAGGGGTCGTAACCCTACAGTCCACAGGGGTCGTAACCCTACAGTCCACAGGGGTCGTAACCCTACAGTCCACAGGGGTCGTAACCCTACAGTCCACAGGGGTCGTAACCCTACAGTCCACAGGGGTCGTAACCCTACAATCCACAGGGGTCGTAACCCTACAGTCCACAGGGGTCTAACCCTACAGTCCACAGGGGTCGTAACCCTACAGTCCACAGGGGTCGTAACCCTACAGTCCACAGGGGTCGTAACCCTACAGTCCACAGGGGTCTAACCCTACAGTCCACAGGGGTCGTAACCCTACAGTCCACAGGGGTCGTAACCCTACAGTCCACAGGGTCTAACCCTACAATCCACAGGGGTCGTAACCCTACAGTCCACAGGGGTCTAACCCTACAGTCCACAGGGGTCGTAACCCTACAGTCCACAGGGGTCGTAACCCTACAGTCCACAGGGGTCGTAACCCTACAGTCCACAGGGGTCAAGCCTACAGTCCACAGGGCTCGTAACCCTACAGTCCACAGGGGTCGTAACCCAACAGTCCACAGGGGTCGTAACCCTACAGTCCACGGGGGCCGTAACCCTACAGTCCACAGGGCCGTAACCCTACAATCCACAGGGGTCAACCCTACAGTGCACAGGGGTCAACCCTACAATCCACAGGGGTCGTAACCCTACAGTCCACAGGGGTCTAACCCTACAGTCCACAGGGGTCGTAACCCTACAGTCCACAGGGGTCGTAACCCTACAGTCCACAGGGGTCGTAACCCTACAGTCCACAGGGGTCAAGCCTACAGTCCACAGGGGTCGTAACCCTACAGTCCACGGGGGTCGTAACCCTACAGTCCACAGGGGTCGTAACCCTACAGTCCACGGGGGCCATAACCCTACAGTCCACAGGGCCGTAACCCTACAATCCACAGGGGTCAACCCTACAGTGCACAGGGGTCAACCCTACAATCCACAGGGGTCGTAACCCTACAGTCCACAGGGGTTGTAACCCTACAGTCCACAGGGGTCGTAACCCTACAGTCCACAGGGGTCGTAACCCTACAGTCCACAGGGGTCGTAACCCTACAGTCCACAGGGGTCGTAACCCTACAGTCCACAGGGGTCAACCCTACAATCCACAGGGGTCGTAACCCTACAGTCCACAGGGGTCGTAACCCTACAGTCCACAGGGGTCGTAACCCTACAGTCCACAGGGGTCGTAACCCTACAGTCCACAGGGGCCGTAACCCTACAGTCCACAGGGGTCGTAACCCTACAGTCCACAGGGGTCGTAACCCTACAGTCCACAGGGGTCGTAACCCTACAGTCCACAGGGGTCGTAACCCTACAGTCCACAGGGGTCAACCCTACAGTCCACAGGGGTCGTAACCCTACAGTCCACAGGGGTCGTAACCCTACAGTCCACAGGGGCCGTAACCCTACAGTCCACAGGGGTCGTAACCCTACAGTCCACAGGGGTCGTAACCCTACAGTCCACAGGGGTCGTAACCCTACAGTCCACAGGGGTCGTAACCCTACAGTCCACAGGGGTCTAACCCTACAGTCCACAGGGGTCTAACCCTACAGTCCACAGGGGTCAAACCTACAGTGCACAGGGGTCAACCCTACAATCCACAGGGGTCGTAACCCTACAGTCCACAGGGGTCGTAACCCTACAGTCCACAGGGGTCAACCCTACAGTCCACAGGGGTCGTAACCCTACAGTCCACAGGGGTCAACCCTACAATCCACAGGGGTCGTAACCCTACAGTCCACAGGGGTCGTAACCCTACAGTCCACAGGGGTCGTAACCCTACAGTCCACAGGGGTCGTAACCCTACAGTCCACAGGGGTCGTAACCCTACAGTCCACAGGGGTCAACCCTACAGTCCACAGGGGCCGTAACCCTACAGTCCACAGGGGTCGTAACCCTACAGTCCACAGGGGTCGTAACCCTACAGTCCACAGGGGTCGTAACCCTACAGTCCACAGGGGTCAACCCTACAGTCCACAGGGGCCGTAACCCTACAGTCCACAGGGGTCGTAACCCTACAGTCCACAGGGGTCGTAACCCTACAGTCCACAGGGGCCGTAACCCTACAGTCCACAGGGGTCGTAACCCTACAGTCCACAGGGGTCGTAACCCTACAGTCCACAGGGGTCGTAACCCTACAGTCCACAGGGGTCGTAACCCTACAGTCCACAGGGGTCAACCCTACAGTCCACAGGGGTCGTAACCCTACAGTAAAACGTTTATGTCAAGGGTAGTTCAACAGGAAAAAGTCCGATTGGCATTTTACAGTAACATCATGTTGTCCCCCATGATGAAATCAGGAGGGGAATGTAGATTGATCGGTCTCCGTCTGTTCGACTTTTGTACGTTAGTCACACTCGATCTCAGATAGCGGCTGGCCTGATTTTGACAAACCTTGGGTGAATGATTCTTCCCGCTATAGAGATTTTGTGAGTCACACCACAGAGGAAGAGGCGAAGCGAGAGGGATAACTGGGCCCAAAATCTGTCTTCTCCAGCAGGTGGCTCACCAAGCAGAGAGTTGTGTGAAGGTCAATAAGAGAGGATCGAATTCAGTTCACAAAAAAATGTAATAGTTTATTTGCTACATGTGGCTGATTTGATCTAATATAAACGTTTTGCCTAGGTTGTTATGAGTGTGTTGGTAAGTAGGACAGGGCGTGGATTAGCTAGAGAGACTGGCAGTAGGACAGGGAGTGGATTAGATAAAGAGACTGGCAGTAGGACAGGGAGTGGATTAGATAAAGAGACTGGCAGTAGGACAGGGCTTGGATTAGCTAGAGAGACTGGCAGTAGGACAGGGCTTGGATTAGCTAGAGAGACTGGCAGTAGGACAGGGCGTGGATTAGCTAGAGAGACTGGCAGTAGGACAGGGAGTGGATTAGATAGAGAGACTGGCAGTAGGACAGGGAGTGGATTAGATAGAGAGACTGGCAGTAGGACAGGGCGTGGATTAGATAAAGAGACTGGCAGTAGGACAGGGCTTGGATTAGCTAGAGAGACTGGCAGTAGGACAGGGAGTGGATTAGATAGAGAGACTGGCAGTAGGACAGGGAGTGGATTAGCTAGAGAGACTGGCAGTAGGACAGGGAGTGGATTAGATAGAGAGACTGGCAGTAGGACAGGGAGTGGATTAGCTAGAGAGACTGGCAGTAGGACAGGGTGTGGATTAGATAAAGAGACTGGCAGTAGGACAGGGCGTGGATTAGATAAAGAGACTGGCAGTAGGACAGGGTGTGGATTAGATAAAGAGACTGGCAGTAGGACAGGGCGTGGATTAGCTAGAGACTGGCAGTAGGACAGGGCTGGATTAGATAAAGAGACTGGCAGTAGGACAGGGCGTGGATTAGATAAAGAGACTGGCAGTAGGACAGGGCGTGGATTAGCTAGAGACTGGCAGTAGGACAGGGCTGGATTAGATAAAGAGACTGGCAGTAGGACAGGGCGTGGATTAGCTAGAGACTGGCAGTAGGAGAGGGCGTGGATTAGCTAGAGACTGGCAGTAGGACAGGGCTGGATGAGATAGAGAGACTGGCAGTAGGACAGGTAGTGGATTAGCTAGAGACTGGCATTAGGACAGGGAGTGAATTAGATAGAGACTGGCAGTAGGACAGGGCTGGATTAGATAGAGAGACTGGCAGTAGGACAGGGGGTAGATTAGCAAGAGAGACTGGCAGTAGGACAGGGAGTGAATTAGATAGAGACTGGCAGTAGGACAGGGGTGGATTAGATAATGAGACTGGCAGTAGGACAGGGAGTGGATTCGCTAGATACTGGCAGTAGGACAGGGAGTGGATTCGCTAGAGACTGGCAGTAGGACAGGGAGTGGATTCGCTAGAGACTTGCAGTAGGACAGGGTGTGGATTAGCTAGAGACTGGCAGTAGGACAGGGAGTGGATTCGCTAGAGACTGGAAGTAGGACCGGGAGTGGATTAGCTAGAGACTGGCATTAGGACAGGGAGTAGATTAGATAAAGAGACTGGCAGTAGGACAGGGTGTGGATTAGCTAGAGACTGGTAGTAGGACAGGGAGTGGATTAGATAGAGACTGGCATTAGGACAGGGAGTAGATTACATAAAGAGACTGGCAGTAGGACAGGGAGTGGATTAGCTAGAGACTGGCAGTAGGACATGGAGTGGATTAGCTAAAGAGACTGGCAGTAGGACAGGGGTGGATTAGCTAGAGACTGGCAGTTGGACAGGGGGTGGATTAGCTAGAGACTGGCAGTAGGACAGGGAGTGGATTAGATAAAGAGACTGGCAGTAGGACAGGGACTGGATTAGATAAAGAGACTGGCAGTAAGACAGGGAGTGGATTAGATAAAGAGACTGGCAGCAGGAAAGGGAGTGGATTAGCTAGAGACTGGCAGTAGGACAGGGTGTGGATTAGATAAAGAGACTGGCAGTAGGACAGGGGGTGGATTAGATAAAGAGACTGGCATAGGACAGGGAGTGGATTAGATAAAGCGACTGGCAGTAGGACAGGGACTGGATTCGCTAAAGAGACTGGCAGTTGGACAGGGAGTGGATTAGCTAAAGAGACTGGCAGTTGGACAGGGAGTGGATTAGCTAGAGACTGGCAGTAGGACAGGGAGTGGATTCGCTAGAGACTGGAAGTAGGACCGGGAGTGGATTAGCTAGAGACTGGCATTAGGACAGGGAGTAGATTAGATAAAGAGACTGGCAGTAGGACAGGGTGTGGATTAGCTAGAGACTGGTAGTAGGACAGGGAGTGGATTAGATAGAGACTGGCAGTTGGACAGGGAGTAGATTAGATAAAGAGACTGGCAGTAGGACAGGGAGTGGATTAGCTAGAGACTGGCAGTAGAACATGGAGTGGATTAGCTAAAGAGACTGGCAGTAGGACAGGGGTGGATTAGCTAGAGACTGGCAGTTGGACAGGGGGTGGATTAGCTAGAGACTGGCAGTAGGACAGGGAGTGGATTAGATAAAGAGACTGGCAGCAGGAAAGGGAGTGGATTAGCTAGAGACTGGCAGTAGGACAGGGAGTGGATTAGATAAAGAGACTGGCAGTAAGACAGGGAGTGGATTAGATAAAGAGACTGGCAGTAGGACAGGGGGTGGATTAGCTAGAGACTGGCAGTAGGACAGGGAGTGGATTAGATAAAGAGACTGGCAGTAGGACAGGGGGTGGATTAGATAAAGAGACTGGCATAGGACAGGGAGTGGATTAGATAAAGCGACTGGCAGTAGGACAGGGACTGGATTCGCTAAAGAGACTGGCAGTTGGACAGGGAGTGGATTAGCTAAAGAGACTGGCAGTTGGACAGGGAGTGGATTAGCTAGAGACTGGCAGTAGGACAGGGAGTGGATTTTCTAGAGACTAGCAGTAGGACAGGGAGTGGATTCGATAAAGAGACTGGCAGTAGGACAGGGAGTGGATTAGCTAGAGACTGGCAGTAGGACAGGGAGTGGATTAGCTAGAGACTGGCAGTAGGACAGGGAGTGGATTTGCTGGAGACTGGCAGTAGGACAGGGAGTGGATTAGCTAGAGACTGGCAGTAGGACAGGGAGTGGATTCGCTAGAGACTGGCAGTAGGACAGGGAGTGGATTCGCTGGAGACTGGCAGTAGGACAGGGAGTGGATTCGCTGGAGACTGGCAGTAGGACAGGGAGTGGATTAGCTAGAGACTGGCAGTAGGACAGGGAGTGGATTCGCTAGAGACTGGCAGTAGGACAGGGAGTGGATTAGCTAGAGACTGGCAGTAGGACAGGGACTGGATTCGCTAGAGACTGGCAGTAGGACAGGGAGTGGATTAGCTAGAGACTGGCAGTAGGACAGGGAGTGGATTAGCTAGAGACTGGCAGTAGGACAGGGAGTGTCTTACTTACTGACTTTATTGTCCCCATGATGAAATGTTGTTGAAGTGTCATGTACACATTTAAATACAAAACCAAATTGACAATATTACATTCATAAGTTAAATACCAATATAACATTTTTTTTTTAAGACTAGCCTGCTGGCCTTACTGAGTCGATAGGAACATTAGCCTGCTGGCCTTACTGAGTCGATAGGAACATTAGCCTGCTGGCCTTACTGAGTCGATAGGAACATTAGCCTGCTGGCCTTACTGAGTCTATAGGAACATTAGCCTGCTGGCCTTACTGAGTCGATAGGAACATTAGCCTGCTGGCCTTACTGAGTCGATAGGAACATTAGCCTGCTGGCCTTACTGAGTCTATAGGAACATTAGCCTGCTGGCCTTACTGAGTCGATAGGAACATTAGCCTGCTGGCCTTACTGAGTCTATAGGAACATTAGCCTGCTGGCCTTACTGGGTGGATAGGAACATTAGCCTGCTGGCCTTACTGAGTCTATAGGAACATTAGCCTGCTGGCCTTACTGAGTCGATAGGAACATTAGCCTGCTGGCCTTTACTGGCCTTAGTCGATAGGAACATTAGCCTGCTGGCCTTACTGAGTCTATAGGAACATTAGCCTGCTGGCCTTACTGAGTCTATAGGAACATTAGCCTGCTGGCCTTACTGGAACATTAGCCTGCTGGCCTTAGTCTATAGGAACATTAGCCTGCTGGCCTTACTGGGTGGATAGGAACATTAGCCTGCTGGCCTTACTGAGTCTATAGGAACATTAGCCTGCTGGCCTTACTGAGTCGATAGGAACATTAGCCTGCTGGCCTTACTGAGTCGATAGGAACATTAGCCTGCTGGCCTTACTGAGTCGATAGGAACATTAGCCTGCTGGCCTTACTGAGTCGATAGGAACATTAGCCTGCTGGCCTTACTGAGTCTATAGGAAGATTAGCCTGCTGGCCTTACTGAGTCTATAGGAAGATTAGCCCGAGCTATATAGGAGGGATATCACACCTGGCACAAATGATTGTCTCGTTGTGTTTTTCCTGCTGAGGGGTGCCCTATACCCGCGCCCAGAGGGGAGTAGTGGCTTGGGTCGAAAATGATTGTGGGCTTTGGGGAGGGCCCTGACCTTAAAGATCTCATCCAGGCCTGTCTGTTTGGCTCCAAGTACCTTGGGGAGGGCCCTGACCTTAAAGATCTCATCCAGGCCTGTCTGTTTGGCTCCAAGTACCTTGGGGAGGGCCCTGACCTTAAAGATCTCATCCAGGCCTGTCTGTTTGACTCCAAGTACCTTGAGGAGGGCCCTGACCTTCACGATCTCATCCAGGCCTGTCTGTTTGACTCCAAGTACCTTGAGGAGGGCCCTGACCTTCACGATCTCATCCAGGCCTGTCTGTTTGACTCCCAGTACCTTGGGGAGGGTCCTGACCTTAAAGATCTCATCCAGGCCTGTCTGTTTGACTCCAAGTACCTTGAGGAGGGCCCTGACCTTCACGATCTCATCCAGGCCTGTCTGTTTGACTCCCAGTACCTTGGGGAGGGTCCTGACCTTAAAGATCTCATCCAGGCCTGTCTGTTTGACTCCAAGTACCTTGGGGAGGGCCCTGACCTTAAAGATCTCATCCAGGCCTGTCTGTTTGGCTCCAAGTACCTTGGGGAGGGCCCTGACCTTAAAGATCTCATCCAGGCCTGTCTGTTTGGCTCCAAGTACCTTGGGGAGGGCCCTGACCTTAAAGATCTCATCCAGGCCTGTCTGTTTGACTCCAAGTACCTTGGGGAGGGCCCTGACCATAAAGATCTCATCCAGGCCTGTCTGTTTGACTCCCAGTACCTTGAGGAGGGCCCTGACCTTCACGATCTCATCCAGGCCTGTCTGTTTGACTCCAAGTACCTTGAGGAGGGCCCTGACCTTCACGATCTCATCCAGGCCTGTCTGTTTGACTCCCAGTACCTTGGGGAGGGTCCTGACCTTAAAGATCTCATCCAGGCCTGTCTGTTTGACTCCAAGTACCTTGAGGAGGGCCCTGACCTTCACGATCTCATCCAGGCCTGTCTGTTTGACTCCCAGTACCTTGGGGAGGGTCCTGACCTTAAAGATCTCATCCAGGCCTGTCTGTTTGACTCCAAGTACCTTGGGGAGGGCCCTGACCTTAAAGACCTCAACCAGACCTGTCTGTTTGACTCCAAGTACCTTGGGGCTCTTTGTGGTTGAATCTGTGTTTGAAATTCACTGTTTGACTGAGGGACCTTACAGTTAAAATCAAATCAAATCAAATGTTATTTGTCACATACACATGGTTAGCAGATGTTAATGCGAGTGTAGCGAAATGCTTGTGCTTCTAGTTCCGACAATGCAGTGATAACCAACAAGTTATTGTGGGATACAGAGATGAAGTGGTCATTCAAAAATCATGTAAAACACTATTATTGAACACAGAGTCCATGCAACTTATTATGGGACTTATTCAGCACATTTTTACTCCTGAACTTATTTAGACTCGACATAAACAAAGAGGTTTGAATACTTATTGACTCAAGACATTTCAGCTTTTCGTTTTCGATTCATTTGTAAACTAAATGAAAAACATAATACCACTGTGACATTATGGAGTATTGTGTATAGGCCAGTGACACAACAATTGAACACGACAGGAAAAAGTCAAGGGGTGTGAATACTTTCTGAAGGCGCTGTAGTTTCTACAAGTAGACAATGAAAGCACATCAAATGTATGCTGTACCCTAGACATCAAACGTTGCCATTCGACATGTCTATGCCGTGCATTGTGGACACAACAGCCATGAAACCGTCAACTCCCTCTCCCAGCTAACACAGTGGATCTGGCCCAATTCCTCATTGGCTACTTATTGAACACAGCGCATAAGCTACTTATTGAACACAGCGCATAAGCTACTTATTGAACAGCGCATAGGCTACTTATTGAACAGTGCATAGGCTACTTATTGAACACAGCGCATAGGCTACTTATTGAACACAGCGCATAAGCTACTTATTGAACACAGCGCATAAGCTACTTATTGAACACAGCGCATAAGCTACTTATTGAACACAGCTCATAGGCTACTTATTAAACACAGCGCATAGGCTACTTATTAAACAGCGCATAAGCTACTTATTGAACACAGCGCATAGGCTACTTATTGAACACAGTGCATAGGCTACTTATTAAATACAGCGCATAGGCTACTTATTGAACACAGCGCATAAGCTACTTATTGAACACAGCGCATAAGCTACTTATTAAACACAGCGCATAGGCTACTTATTAAACACAGCGCATAAGCTACTTATTGAACACAGCGCATAAGCTACTTATTGAACACAGCGCATAGGCTACTTATTGAACACAGCGCATAGGCTACTTATTAAACACAGGGCATAGGCTACTTATTGAACACAGCGCATAAGCTACTTATTGAACAGCGCATAAGCTACTTATTGAACACAGCGCATAAGCTACTTATTGAACACAGCGCATAGGCTACTTATTAAACACAGCGCATAAGCTACTTATTGAACACAGAGCATAAGCTACTTATTGAACACAGCGCATAAGCTACTTATTGAACAGCGCATAGGCTACTTATTGAACAGCGCATAGGCTACTTATTGAACAGCGCACAGGCTACTTATTGACCAGCGCATAGGCTACTTATTGAACAGCTCATAGGCTACTTATTGAACAGCGCATAGGCTACTTATTGAACACAGTGTATAGGCTACTTATTGAACAGCGCATAGGCTACTTATTGAACAGCGCACAGGCTACTTATTGAACAGCGCACAGGCTACTTATTGAACAGCGCATAGGCTACTTATTAAACAGCGCATAGGCTACTTATTAAACAGCGCATAGGCTACTTATTGAACAGCGCACAGGGTACTTATTGAACAGTGCATAGGCTACTTATTAAACAAAGCGCATAGGCTACTTATTGAACAGCGCATAGGCTACTTATTGAACAGCGCATAGGCTACTTATTTAACAGCGCATAGGCTACGTATTGAACAGCGCATAGGCTACGTATTGAACAGCGCATAGGCTACTTATTAAACAGCGCATAGGCTACTTATTAAACAGCGCATAGGCTACTTATTTAACAGCGCATAGGCTGCTTATTTAACAGCGCATAGGCTACTTATTAAACAGAGCATAGGCTACTTATTGAACAGCGCATAGGCTACTTATTGAACACAGTGTATAGACTACTTATTGAACAGCGCATATGCTACTTATTGAACAGCGCATAGGCTACTTATTGAACAGCGCATAGGCTACTTATTAAACAGCGCATATGCTACTTATTAAACAGCGCATAGGCTACTTATTTAACAGCGCATAGGCTACTTATTGAACAGCGCATAGGCTACTTATTAAACAGCGCATAGGCTACTTATTAAACAGCGCATAGGCTACTTATTTAACAGCGCATAGGCTGCTTATTTAACAGCGCATAGGCTACTTATTAAACAGAGCATAGGCTACTTATTGAACAGCGCATAGGCTACTTATTGAACACAGTGTATAGGCTACTTATTAAACAGTGCATATGCTACTTATTAAACAGCGCATAGGCTACTTATTTAACAGCGCATAGGCTACTTATTGAACAGCGCATAGGCTACTTATTAAACAGCGCATAGGCTACTTATTAAACAGCGCATAGGCTACTTATTTAACAGCGCATAGGCTGCTTATTTAACAGCGCATAGGCTACTTATTAAACAGAGCATAGGCTACTTATTGAACAGCGCATAGGCTACTTATTGAACACAGTGTATAGGCTACTTATTGAACAGCGCATATGCTACTTATTGAACAGCGCATAGGCTACTTATTAAACAGCGCATAGGCTACTTATTAAACACAGCGCATAGGCTACTTATTAAACACAGCGCATAGGCTACTTATTGAACAGCGCATAGGCTACTTATTGATCAGCGCATAGGCTACTTATTTAACAGCGCATAGGCTGCTTATTTAACAGCGCATAGGCTACTTATTAAACAGAGCATAGGCTACTTATTGAACAGCGCATAGGCTACTTATTGAACACAGTGTATAGACTACTTATTGAACAGCGCATATGCTACTTATTGAACAGCGCATAGGCTACTTATTGAACAGCGCATAGGCTACTTATTAAACAGCGCATATGCTACTTATTAAACAGCGCATAGGCTACTTATTTAACAGCGCATAGGCTACTTATTGAACAGCGCATAGGCTACTTATTAAACAGCGCATAGGCTACTTATTAAACAGCGCATAGGCTACTTATTTAACAGCGCATAGGCTGCTTATTTAACAGCGCATAGGCTACTTATTAAACAGAGCATAGGCTACTTATTGAACAGCGCATAGGCTACTTATTGAACACAGTGTATAGGCTACTTATTGAACAGCGCATATGCTACTTATTGAACAGCGCATAGGCTACTTATTAAACAGCGCATAGGCTACTTATTAAACACAGCGCATAGGCTACTTATTAAACACAGCGCATAGGCTACTTATTGAACAGCGCATAGGCTACTTATTGAACAGCGCATAGGCTACTTATTGATCAGCGCATAGGCTACTTATTTAACAGCGCATAGGCTACTTATTTAACAGCGCATAGGCTACTTATTGAACACAGCGCATAGGCTACTTATTGAACACAGCGCATATGCTACTTATTTAACAGTGCATAGGCTACTTATTCAACAGCGCATAGGCTACTTATTAAACAGCGCACAGGCTACTTATTGAACAGCGCACAGGCTACTTATTGAACAGCGCACAGGCTACTTATTGAACAGCGCATAGGCTACTTATTGAACAGCGCACAGGCTACTTATTGAACAGCGCATAGGCTACTTATTAAACAGCGCATAGGCTACTTATTTAACAGCGCATAGGCTACTTATTTAACAGCGCATAGGCTACTTATTGAACAGCTCATAGGCTACTTATTGAACAGCGCATAGGCTACTTATTTAACAGCGCATAGGCTACTTATTGAACAGCTCATAGGCTACTTATTGAACAGCGCATAGGCTACTTATTTAACAGCGCATAGGCTACTTAAACACAGCGCATAGACTACTTATTGAACAGCGCATAGGCTACTTATTGAACAGCGCATAGGCTACTTATTTAACAGCGCATAGGCTACTTAAACACAGCGCATAGGCTACTTATTGAACAGCGCATAGGCTACTTATTGAACAGCGCATAGGCTACTTATTTAACAGCGCATAGGCTACTTGTTTAACAGCGCATAGGCTACTTGTTTAACAGCGCATAGGCTACTTATTTAACAGCGCATAGGCTACTTATTGAACAGCGCATAGGCTACTTATTGAACAGCGCATAGGCTACTTATTGAACAGCGCATAGGCTACTTATTGAACAGCGCATAGGCTACTTATTTAACAGCGCATAGGCTACTTATTTAACAGCGCATAGGCTACTTATTGAACAGCGCATAGGCTACTTATTGAACAGCGCATAGGCTACTTATTGAACAGCGCATAGGCTACTTATTTAACAGCGCATAGGCTACTTATTTAACAGCGCATAGGCTACTTATTGAACAGCGCATAGGCTACTTATTGAACAGCGCATAGGCTACTTATTTAACAGCGCATAGGCTACTTATTTAACAGCGCATAGGCTACTTATTGAACAGCGCATAGGCTACTTATTGAACACAGCGCATAGGCTACTTATTGAACAGCGCATAGGCTACTTATTGAGCAGCGCATAGGCTACTTATTGAACAGCGCATAGGCTACTTATTTAACAGCGCATAGGCTACTTATTTAACAGCGCATAGGCTACTTATTGAACAGCGCATAGGCTACTTATTGAACAGCGCATAGGCTACTTATTGAACAGCGCATAGGCTACTTATTGAACAGCGCATAGGCTACTTATTAAACAGCGCATAGGCTACTTATTGAACAGCGCACAGGCTACTTATTTAACAGCGCATAGGCTACTTATTAAACAGCGCATAGGCTACTTATTGAACAGCGCATAGGCTACTTATTGAACAGCGCATAGGCTACTTATTGAACAGCGCATAGGCTACTTATTGAACAGCGCATAGGCTACTTATTGAACAGCGCATATGCTACTTATTAAACAGCGCATATGCTACTTATTAAACAGCGCATAGACTACTTATTGAACAGCGCATAGGCTACTTATTGAACAGCGCATATGCTACTTATTGAACAGCGCATAGGCTACTTATTGAACAGCGCATAGGCTACTTATTTAACAGCGCATAGGCTACTTATTGAACAGCGCATAGGCTACTTATTAAACACAGCGCATAGGCTACTTATTGAACAGCGCATAGGCTACTTATTGAACAGCGCATAGGCTACTTATTGAACAGCGCATAGGCTACTTATTAAACACAGCGCACAGGCTACTTATTGAACAGCGCATAGGCTACTTATTAAACACAGCGCATAGGCTACTTATTGAACAGCGCATAGGCTACTTATTAAACACAGCGCATAGGCTACTTATTGAACAGCGCATAGGCTACTTATTGAACAGCGCATAGGCTACTTATTGAACAGCGCATAGGCTACTTATTGAACAGCGCATAGGCTACTTATTAAACACAGCGCACAGGCTACTTATTGAACAGCGCATAGGCTACTTATTAAACACAGCGCATAGGCTACTTATTGAACAGCGCATAGGCTACTTATTGAACAGCGCATAGGCTACTTATTGAACAGCGCATAGGCTACTTATTAAACACAGCGCATAGGCTACTTATTGAACAGCGCATAGGCTACTTATTGAACAGCGCATAGGCTACTTATTGAACAGCGCATATGCTACTTATTGAACACAGTTTATATAATCCGTAGGATAACTACTGTACCTGCTATAGACCAAACAATCCATGTGGTTGATTTCTTTATCGGATCTGTGTCTTCTGTAATCCTCCCAAAGGTCTTTGATGGCAGTGACAGACAAGATGAAGACCACTGGTGCCAGGGCCAGCTGTGGTTGGAAAGCATTACAAACTGGAACAAAATTCAGCAGGGCGATGAACACGAAGTATACGTTGGCAAACCTATGGAACTGCTCGAACAGATTTTTCGGCAGAAAAGAGAGAAGAGTATATTTTGTGGTTTTAATCTCATTGTCTGAATAGTGTCTATTTGGGTTGTCCTCGCCTTTGGTTCGATCGTATAAAATGTTAGAATGAACAGTCCGTGTTTTGTGCTCTTTCTTGGTCTTTTTCCTCTGTTTCTTCACGTTCACCACTTCGGTTTCTCCAATCTTCTCTCGCGCCATACTTTGCCTCAAACTCTCCCAAACTTTTCCTTTTTTTTTTTTTTTTTTTTTACGTTTTTTAAACATAAAAATGTCCTATGTAATTATGGAGCTCCATACCTTCAGAATGACATTGTATTATTCTCTGTTTTCACGCTAATCTCTTCTTTACTATCATCTACCTCGATTTCCCGTATTCAGACGAAGGCATTCTAATATTAACATGTTTTCATTTGGTCGTTTAGAGATGCTTCGGAAAGCTAGAGGGCATAGTTGTGAAGAACATAACTTTTGCCGTTCAGTCGGTGAGTTGTAGAACACATGGATAGACTTTGACTTTGGGATGTCGTGGCAAAGTCCGTGGCCATGTGTTTAAAAAGCCTGGGATCTGTGCAGATTGTGCGCAGAGAGAGAGAGAGAGGAGGAGACACAGGGGCCGTCACTACTGACACGCTCTGACCCCCACGCTCCTCCCTCTCCCCAAACAACACTTCTTACATCGTCTGGGTGGAAGTGCCACGCGGCCCGACGCGATATTATATGAGTTCAAACTGTCCTACCTGGAAGTTATCCGTCTCTGTCCAAACACAAAGTCCTCATGTTGGATGATGAGATAGTTTATCTCTTGACATAATTTCATAATTAAACGTTTCCAACTGGGACACAGAGTTCAGTCTAGTTTTGATTTACATTTGATTGAGTTGTCAACTAAGGTGAATAATATAATTACATCAAAACATTTCACCATCTCATTGGATTTAGGTTTAAAAAAAATGCACTTATGTTGACGACTTTATACCAAATGTAATTATTCAATGTCATTACATATATTTTTTTTGGGGGTGATTATATATAAACAACATTGATTCAACCAGCTTTTGCATCGTGGGTTATATTTTTTTAAAGTTTTGTTTTGTTTTTTAGGCATAGATCAGGGATGGAAAACTCAAGGTAAAAAAGTAGAATTACCCAGGGTGCAATTTTGAAACTTGGTTGTGCATTAACAGTTTTCCTCTTATTACATCAGTCAAATCAAAACAAATCAAATCAAATCAAATTTATTTATATAGCCCTTCGTACATCAGCTGATATCTCAAAGTGCTGTACAGAAACCCAGCCTAAAACCCCAAACAGCAAACAATGCAGGTGTAAAAGCACGGTGGCTAGGAAAAACTCCCTAGAAAGGCCAAAACCTAGGAAGAAACCTAGAGAGGAACCGGGCTATGTGGGGTGGCCAGTCCTCTTCTGGCTGTGCCGGGTAGAGATTATAACAGAACATGACCAAGATGTTCAAATGTTCATAAATGACCAGCATGGTCGAATAATAATAAGGCAGAACAGTTGAAACTGGAGCAGCAGCAGTCAGGTGGACTGGGGACAGCAAGGAGCCATCATGTCAGGTAGTCCTGGGGCACTGTCCTAGGGCTCAGGTCCTCCGAGAGAGAGAAAGAAAGAGAGAATTAGAGAGAGCATATGTGGGGTGGCCAGTCCTCTTCTGGCTGTGCCGGGTGGAGATTATAACAGAACGTGGCCAAGATGTTCAAAACATTTTTTTTTAAATACAACCGTGGCACTATGATGAGTTCAGATATGCTGTGGTCTCCAACCCTACCAAAGTTACCCATCCCTGGCTTACAGAAACACACTCTGGGGACCTCCAAAGTAGGCAGAAGCTAAATGGTATTTGTTTTGTCATGTTGTTTTGAAATACAGTATGTCAACCAAAATTCAAGGACCATTAAGTATTCATTTCTCTGCATTTTTTCTGGGGTGGGGGGGGGCAATCATCTCATTTGTTTTGCTTCCTGACAGTGGATGTAGGTTTACATGGCCAATTTGAAAAGGCCACAAATAATCAGGTAAGGATTCTACACCAAATGATCTGAGGCCGTTATGGAACTCCTACCTGTTGATGATCACAGTACGAGACGGCCAGTGATCTGAGGCCGTTATGGAACTCCTACCTGTTGATGATCACAGTACGAGACGGCCAATGATCTGAGGCCGTTATGGAACTCCTACCTGTTGATGATCACAGTACGAGACGGCCAGTGATCTGAGGCCGTTATGGAACTCCTACCTGTTGATGATCACAGTACGAGACGGCCAAATGATCTGAGGCCGTTATGGAACTCCTACCTGTTGAGGATCACAGTACGAGACGGCCAGGTGCCAGGTGTCAACCACAGGTTACAGTGTATTGTAATTACTCTGCCATGTGAGGCCAATTGTTATTTGCAGGCCTGTCAGTTTCAAGTTTTAATGTCACTGTAACAGCAGATCTCTTCGTCTGAGGAGGAGTACGGATCGGACCAAGATGCAGCGTGGTAAGTGTTCATGATGATTTATTCAAGACAAAATTATCAAAAACGTGAAATCTACAAAAAAAAAACGAAACAGTACCGTGTGGCGACAAACACCCACACACCAACAGTGAAACCCAGGCCACCTAAGTATGATTCTCAATCAGAGACGACTAACGACACCTGCCTCTGATTGAGAACCATACTAGGCCAAAACAGAAACCAAACAAACATAGAAAAACAAACATAGACTGCCCACCCCAACTCACGCCCTGACCATACTAAAACACACATAGACTGCCCACCCCAACTCACGCCCTGACCATACTAAATAAAGACAAAACAAAGGAAATAAAGGTCAGAATGTCACATGCACAATTACAGTGAAATTACTTTCTTGCAAACTCATAACCCAAAAATTCAATAATCAATAAATGTATTATTGTTTAAAAAATAGAGAAATAAGAATAAGGAATATGAAAAACACAGTAAAGTAAGTAAATAAGTAAGTAAGCATACTATAAACAGGAAATATTTTAAAAGTCAGTTCAGTACCATATTAACAATGTACAGGGATACTGGAGGAATAGAGGGAAACTAGAGTGATGGATGTAGGTATGTATAAGAGTAAGGTGACTATATACAGGGTCAGTTCAGTACCATATTAACAATGTACAGGGATACTGGAGTGATGGAGGTAGATATGTATAGGGGGAAGGTGACTATATACAGGGTCAGTTCCACTACCATATTAACAATGTACAGGGATGCTGGAGTGATGGAGGGATACTAGAGTAATGGAGGTAGATGACAAGACAACAGGATAGAAGGTAAACAGAGTGGCAGCAGTATGTGAGTGTGTGTGTAGAGGCAGTATACAGTGCCTTGCGAAAGTATTCGGCCCCCTTGAACTTTGCGACCTTTTGCCACATTTCAGGCTTCAAACATAAAGATATAAAACTGTATTTTTTTGTGAAGAATCAACAAGTGGGACACAATCATGAAGTGGAACGACATTTATTGGATATTTCTAACTTTTTTAACCAATCAATAACTGAAAAATTGGGCGTGCAAAATTATTCAGCCCCCTTAAGTTAATACTTTGTAGCGCCACCTTTTGCTGCGATTACAGCTGTAAGTCGCTTGGGGTATGTCTATCAGTTTTGCACATCGAGAGACTGAATTTTTTTCCCATTCCTCCTTGCAAAACAGCTCGAGCTCAGTGAGGTTGGATGGAGAGCATTTGTGAACAGCAGTTTTCAGTTCTTTCCACAGATTCTCGATTGGATTCAGGTCTGGACTTTGACTTGGCCATTCTAACACCTGGATATGTTTATTTTTGAACCATTCCATTGTAGATTTTGCTTTATGTTTTGGATCATTGTCTTTTTGGAAGACAAATCTCGGTCCCAGTCTCAGGTCTTTTGCAGACTCCATCAGGTTTTCTTCCAGAATGGTCCTGTATTTGGCACCATCCATCTTCCCATCAATTTTAACCATCTTCCCTGTCCCTGCTGAAGAAAAGCAGGCCCAAACCATGATGCTGCCACCACCATGTTTGACAGTGGGGATGGTGTGTTCAGGGTGATGTGCTGTGTTGCTTTGACGCCAAACATAACGTTTTGCATTGTTGCCAAAAAGTTCAATTTTGGTTTCATCTGACCAGAGCACCTTCTTCCATATGTTTGGTGTGTCTCCCAGGTGGCTTGTGGCAAACTTTAAACAACACTTTTGCTGTAAGTGTAACAGATTAATTTTTTAAACCGTCCCCTCGCCCATACCCGGGCGTGAACCAGGGACCTTCTGCACACATCGAAAACAGTCACCCACGAAGCATCGTTACCCATCGCTCCACAAAAGCCGCGGCCCTTGCAGAGCAAGGGGAACTACTACTTCAAGGTCTCAGAGCAAGTGACGTAACCGATTGAAACGCTATTTAGTGCACACCGCTAACTAAGCTAGCCGTTTCACATCCGTTGGTAAGGGTTGGTAACATCACTGGGGGTATAAGGGTGGGTAACATCACTGGGGGTATAAGGGTTTTAACATCACTGGGGGTATAAGGGTTGGTAACATCACTGGGGGTATAAGGGTTGGTAACATCACTGGGGGTATAAGGGTTTTAACATCACTGGGGGTATAAGGGAGGGTAACATCACTGGGGGTATAAGGGTTTTAACATCACTGGGGGTATAAGGGTTGTAACATCACTGGGGGTATAAGGGTTTTAACATCACTGGGGGTATAAGGGTTTTAACATCACTGGGGGTATAAGGGTTGTAACATCACTGGGGGTATAAGGGTTGTAACATCACTGGGGGTATAAGGGTTTTAACATCACTGGGGGTATAAGGGTTTTAACATCACTGGGGGTATAAGGGAGGGTAACATCACTGGGGGTATAAGGGTTTTAACATCACTGGGGGTATAAGGGTTGTAACATCACTGGGGGTATAAGGGTTTTAACATCACTGGGGGTATAAGGGTTGGTAACATCACTGGGGGTATAAGGGTTGTAACATCACTGGGGGTATAAGGGTTTTAACATCACTGGGGTTATAAGGGAGGGTAACATCACTGGGGGTATAAGGGTTGTAACATCACTGGGGGTATAAGGGTTTTAACATCACTGGGGGTATAAGGGTTTTAACATCACTGGGGGTATAAGGGTTTTAACATCACTGGGGGTATAAGGGTTGGTAACATCACTGGGGGTATAAGGGTTTTAACATCACTGGGAGTATAAGGGTTTTAACATCACTGGGGGTATAAGGGAGGGTAACATCACTGGGGGTATAAGGGAGGGTAACATCACTGGGGGTATAAGGGTTTTAACATCACTGGGGGTATAAGGGTTTTAACATCACTGGGGGTATAAGGGTTGGTAACATCACTGGGGGTATAAGGGTTTTAACATCACTGGGGGTATAAGGGTTTTAACATCACTGGGGGTATAAGGGTTTTAACATCACTGGGGGTCTAAGGGTTTTAACATCACTGGGGGTATAAGGGTTTTAACATCACTGGGGGTATAAGGGTTTTAACATCACTGGGGTTATAAGGGAGGGTAACATCACTGGGGGTATAAGGGTTTTAACATCACTGGGAGTATAAGGGTTTTAACATCACTGGGGGTATAAGGGTTGTAACATCACTGGGGGTTAAATAAGGGTTTTAACATCACTGGGGTTATAAGGGTGGGTAACATCACTGGGGGTATAAGGGTTTTAACATCACTGGGGGTTAAATAAGGGTTTTAACATCACTGGGGGTATAAGGGTTTTAACATCACTGGGGGTATAAGGGTGGGTAACATCACTGGGGGTATAAGGGTTTTAACATCACTGGGGGTATAAGGGTTGGTAACATCACTGGGGGTTAAATAAGGGTTTTAACATCACTGGGGGTATAAGGGTTTTAACATCACTGGGGTTATAAGGGTTTTAACATCACTGGGGGTATAAGGGTTTTAACATCACTGGGGGTATAAGGGAGGGTAACATCACTGGGAGTATAAGGGAGGGTAACATCACTGGGGGTATAAGGGTTGTAACATCACTGGGGGTATAAGGGTTGTAACATCACTGGGAGTATAAGGGTTTTAACATCACTGGGAGTATAAGGGTTTTAACATCACTGGGGGTATAAGGGTTGGTAACATCACTGGGGGTATAAGGGTTTTAACATCACTGGGGGTATAAGGGTTTTAACATCACTGGGGGTATAAGGGTTTTAACATCACTGGGAGTATAAGGGTTGTAACATCACTGGGGGTATAAGGGTTTTAACATCACTGGGGGTATAAGGGTTGTAACATCACTGGGGGTATAAGGGTTGTAACATCACTGGGGGTATAAGGGTTGGTAACATCACTGGGGGTATAAGGGTTTTAACATCACTGGGGGTATAAGGGTTGTAACATCACTGGGGGTATAAGGGTTGTAACATCACTGGGGGTATAAGGGTTGGTAACATCACTGGGGGTATAAGGGTTTTAACATCACTGGGGGTATAAGGGTTGTAACATCACTGGGGGTATAAGGGTTGTAACATCACTGGGGGTATAAGGGTTGTAACATCACTGGGGGTATAAGGGTTTTAACATCACTGGGGGTATAAGGGTTGTAACATCACTGGGGGTATAAGGGTTGGTAACATCACTGGGGGTATAAGGGTTGTAACATCACTGGGGGTATAAGGGTTGTAACATCACTGGGGGTATAAGGGTTGGTAACATCACTGGGGGTATAAGGGTTGTAACATCACTGGGGGTATAAGGGTTTTAACATCACTGGGGGTATAAGGGTTTTAACATCACTGGGGGTATAAGGGTTTTAACATCACTGGGGGTATAAGGGTTGGTAACATCACTGGGGGTATAAGGGTTTTAACATCACTGGGGGTATAAGGGTTTTAACATCACTGGGGGTATAAGGGTTTTAACATCACTGGGGGTATAAGGGTTGGTAACATCACTGGGGGTATAAGGGTTTTAACATCACTGGGGTTATAAGGGTTTTAACATCACTGGGGGTATAAGGGAGGGTAACATCACTGGGAGTATAAGGGAGGGTAACATCACTGGGGGTATAAGGGTTTTAACATCACTGGGGTTATAAGGGAGGGTAACATCACTGGGAGTATAAGGGAGGGTAACATCACTGGGGGTATAAGGGTTTTAACATCACTGGGGGTATAAGGGTGGGTAACATCACTGGGGGTATAAGGGTTTTAACATCACTGGGGGTATAAGGGAGGGTAACATCACTGGGGTTATAAGGGAGGGTAACATCACTGGGGGTATAAGGGTTTTAACATCACTGGGGGTATAAGGGAGGGTAACATCACTGGGGGTATAAGGGTTTTAACATCACTGGGGGTATAAGGGTTTTAACATCACTGGGGGTATAAGGGTTTTAACATCACTGGGGGTATAAGGGTTTTAACATCACTGGGGGTATAAGGGTTGTAACATCACTGGGGGTATAAGGGTTTTAACATCACTGGGAGTATAAGGGTTTTAACATCACTGGGGGTATAAGGGAGGGTAACATCACTGGGGGTATAAGGGTTTTAACATCACTGGGAGTATAAGGGTTTTAACATCACTGGGGGTATAAGGGAGGGTAACATCACTGGGGGTATAAGGGTTGTAACATCACTGGGGTTATAAGGGAGGGTAACATCACTGGGGGTATAAGGGTTTTAACATCACTGGGGTTATAAGGGTTTTAACATCACTGGGGGTATAAGGGAGGGTACCATCACTGGGGGTATAAGGGTTTTAACATCACTGGGGTTATAAGGGAGGGTAACATCACTGGGGGTATAAGGGTTTTAACATCACTGGGAGTATAAGGGTTTTAACATCACTGGGGGTATAAGGGAGGGTAACATCACTGGGGGTATAAGGGTTGTAACATCACTGGGGTTATAAGGGAGGGTAACATCACTGGGGGTATAAGGGTTTTAACATCACTGGGGGTATAAGGGTTGTAACATCACTGGGGTTATAAGGGAGGGTAACATCACTGGGGGTATAAGGGTTGTAACATCACTGGGGGTATAAGGGTTTTCACATCACTGGGGTTATAAGGGAGGGTAACATCACTGGGGGTATAAGGGTTGTAACATCACTGGGGGTATAAGGGTTTTCACATCACTGGGGGTATAAGGGTTGTAACATCACTGGGGGTATAAGGGTTGTAACATCACTGGGGGTTAAATAAGGGTTTTAACATCACTGGGGTTATAAGGGAGGGTAACATCACTGGGGGTATAAGGGTTTTAACATCACTGGGGGTATAAGGGTTTTAACATCACTGGGGGTATAAGGGTTTTAACATCACTGGGGGTATAAGGGTTGTAACATCACCGGGGTTAAATAAGGGTTTTAACATCACTGGGGGTATAAGGGTTGTAACATCACTGGGGGTATAAGGGTTTTAACATCACTGGGGGTATAAGGGTTGGTAACATCACTGGGGGTATAAGGGTTTTAACATCACTGGGGGTATAAGGGTTGTAACATCACTGGGGGTATAAGGGTTTTAACATCACTGGGGGTATAAGGGAGGGTAACATCACTGGGGGTATAAGGGTTTTAACATCACTGGGGGTATAAGGGTTTTAACATCACTGGGGGTATAAGGGAGGGTAACATCACTGGGGGTATAAGGGTTTTAACATCACTGGGGGTATAAGGGTGGGTAACATCACTGGGGGTATAAGGGTTTTAACATCACTGGGGGTATAAGGGTTTTAACATCACTGGGGTTATAAGGGAGGGTAACATCACTGGGGGTATAAGGGTTGGTAACATCACTGGGGGTATAAGGGTTTTAACATCACTGGGGGTATAAGGGTTTTAACATCACTGGGGGTATAAGGGAGGGTAACATCACTGGGGGTATAAGGGTTTTAACATCACTGGGGGTATAAGGGTTGGTAACATCACTGGGGGTATAAGGGTTTTAACATCACTGGGGGTATAAGGGTTTTAACATCACTGGGGGTATAAGGGTTGTAACATCACTGGGGGTATAAGGGTTGTAACATCACTGGGGGTATAAGGGTTTTAACATCACTGGGGGTATAAGGGTTGGTAACATCACTGGGGGTATAAGGGTTTTAACATCACTGGGGGTATAAGGGTTTTAACATCACTGGGGGTATAAGGGTTGTAACATCACTGGGGGTATAAGGGTTGTAACATCACTGGGGGTATAAGGGAGGGTAACATCACTGGGGGTATAAGGGTTGTAACATCACTGGGGGTATAAGGGTTTTAACATCACTGGGGGTATAAGGGTTTTAACATCACTGGGGGTATAAGGGTTTTAACATCACTGGGGGTATAAGGGTTTTAACATCACTGGGGGTATAAGGGTTGGTAACATCACTGGGGGTATAAGGGTTGTAACATCACTGGGGGTATAAGGGTTGTAACATCACTGGGGGTTAAATAAGGGTTGTAACATCACTGGGGGTTAATTAAGGGTTGGTAACATCACTGGGGTTATAAGGGTTGGTAACATCACTGGGGGTATAAGGGTTGTAACATCACTGGGGGTTAAATAAGGGTTGTAACATCACTGGGGGTATAAGGGTTGTAACATCACTGGGGGTATAAGGGTTGTAACATCACTGGGGGTATAAGGGTTTTAACATCACTGGGGGTATAAGGGTTTTAACATCACTGGGGGTATAAGGGTTTTAACATCACTGGGGGTATAAGGGTTGTAACATCACTGGGGGTATAAGGGTTTTAACATCACTGGGGGTATAAGGGTTGGTAACATCACTGGGGGTATAAGGGTTGTAACATCACTGGGGGTATAAGGGTTGGTAACATCACTGGGGGTATAAGGGTTGTAACATCACTGGGGGTATAAGGGTTGGTAACATCACTGGGGGTATAAGGGTTGTAACATCACTGGGGGTATAAGGGTTGTAACATCACTGGGGGTATAAGGGTTGTAACATCACTGGGGGTATAAGGGTTGTAACATCACTGGGGGTATAAGGGTTTTAACATCACTGGGGGTATAAGGGTTTTAACATCACTGGGGGTATAAGGGTTGGTAACATCACTGGGGGTATAAGGGTTGTAACATCACTGGGGGTATAAGGGTTGGTAACATCACTGGGGGTATAAGGGTTTTAACATCACTGGGGGTATAAGGGTTGGTAACATCACTGGGGGTATAAGGGTTGGTAACATCACTGGGGGTATAAGGGTTTTAACATCACTGGGGGTATAAGGGTTTTAACATCACTGGGGGTATAAGGGTTTTAACATCACTGGGGGTATAAGGGTTTTAACATCACTGGGGGTATAAGGGTTTTAACATCACTGGGGGTATAAGGGTTGTAACATCACTGGGGGTATAAGGGTTTTAACATCACTGGGGGTATAAGGGTTGGTAACATCACTGGGGGTATAAGGGTTGTAACATCACTGGGGGTATAAGGGTTGGTAACATCACTGGGGGTATAAGGGTTGGTAACATCACTGGGGGTATAAGGGTGGGTAACATCACTGGGGGTATAAGGGTTTTAACATCACTGGGGGTATAAGGGTTTTAACATCACTGGGGTTATAAGGGAGGGTAACATCACTGGGGGTATAAGGAGGGTAACATCACTGGGGGTATAAGGGTTTTAACATCACTGGGGTTATAAGGGAGGGTAACATCACTGGGGGTATAAGGGTTTTAACATCAC
Source organism: Oncorhynchus keta (assembly GCF_023373465.1). Classification (NCBI taxonomy): domain Eukaryota; kingdom Metazoa; phylum Chordata; class Actinopteri; order Salmoniformes; family Salmonidae; genus Oncorhynchus; species Oncorhynchus keta. The sequence continues at coordinate 56,277,547 of NC_068442.1, forward strand.
TGGGGGTATAAGGGTTTTAACATCACTGGGGGTATAAGGGTTGTAACATCACTGGGGGTATAAGGGTTTTAACATCACTGGGGGTATAAGGGTTGTAACATCACTGGGGGTATAAGGGTTTTAACATCACTGGGAGTATAAGGGTTTTAACATCACTGGGGGTATAAGGGAGGGTAACATCACTGGGGTATAAGGGTTTTAACATCACTGGGAGTATAAGGGTTTTAACATCACTGGGGGTATAAGGGAGGGTAACATCACTGGGGGTATAAGGGTTGTAACATCACTGGGGTTATAAGGGAGGGTAACATCACTGGGGGTATAAGGGTTTTAACATCACTGGGGTTATAAGGGTTTTAACATCACTGGGGGTATAAGGGAGGGTACCATCACTGGGGGTATAAGGGTTTTAACATCACTGGGGTTATAAGGGAGGGTAACATCACTGGGGGTATAAGGGTTTTAACATCACTGGGAGTATAAGGGTTTTAACATCACTGGGGGTATAAGGGAGGGTAACATCACTGGGGGTATAAGGGTTGTAACATCACTGGGGTTATAAGGGAGGGTAACATCACTGGGGGTATAAGGGTTTTAACATCACTGGGGGTATAAGGGTTGTAACATCACTGGGGTTATAAGGGAGGGTAACATCACTGGGGGTATAAGGGTTGTAACATCACTGGGGGTATAAGGGTTTTCACATCACTGGGGGTATAAGGGTTGTAACATCACTGGGGGTATAAGGGTTGTAACATCACTGGGGGTTAAATAAGGGTTTTAACATCACTGGGGTTATAAGGGAGGGTAACATCACTGGGGGTATAAGGGTTTTAACATCACTGGGGGTATAAGGGTTTTAACATCACTGGGGGTATAAGGGTTTTAACATCACTGGGGGTATAAGGGTTGTAACATCACCGGGGTTAAATAAGGGTTTTAACATCACTGGGGGTATAAGGGTTGTAACATCACTGGGGGTATAAGGGTTTTAACATCACTGGGGGTATAAGGGTTGGTAACATCACTGGGGGTATAAGGGTTTTAACATCACTGGGGGTATAAGGGTTGTAACATCACTGGGGGTATAAGGGTTTTAACATCACTGGGGGTATAAGGGAGGGTAACATCACTGGGGGTATAAGGGTTTTAACATCACTGGGGGTATAAGGGTTTTAACATCACTGGGGGTATAAGGGAGGGTAACATCACTGGGGGTATAAGGGTTTTAACATCACTGGGGGTATAAGGGTGGGTAACATCACTGGGGGTATAAGGGTTTTAACATCACTGGGGGTATAAGGGTTTTAACATCACTGGGGTTATAAGGGAGGGTAACATCACTGGGGGTATAAGGGTTGGTAACATCACTGGGGGTATAAGGGTTTTAACATCACTGGGGGTATAAGGGTTTTAACATCACTGGGGGTATAAGGGAGGGTAACATCACTGGGGGTATAAGGGTTTTAACATCACTGGGGGTATAAGGGTTGGTAACATCACTGGGGGTATAAGGGTTTTAACATCACTGGGGGTATAAGGGTTTTAACATCACTGGGGGTATAAGGGTTGTAACATCACTGGGGGTATAAGGGTTGTAACATCACTGGGGGTATAAGGGTTTTAACATCACTGGGGGTATAAGGGTTGGTAACATCACTGGGGGTATAAGGGTTTTAACATCACTGGGGGTATAAGGGTTTTAACATCACTGGGGGTATAAGGGTTGTAACATCACTGGGGGTATAAGGGTTGTAACATCACTGGGGGTATAAGGGAGGGTAACATCACTGGGGGTATAAGGGTTGTAACATCACTGGGGGTATAAGGGTTTTAACATCACTGGGGGTATAAGGGTTTTAACATCACTGGGGGTATAAGGGTTTTAACATCACTGGGGGTATAAGGGTTTTAACATCACTGGGGGTATAAGGGTTGGTAACATCACTGGGGGTTAAATAAGGGTTGTAACATCACTGGGGGTATAAGGGTTGTAACATCACTGGGGGTTAAATAAGGGTTGTAACATCACTGGGGGTTAATTAAGGGTTGGTAACATCACTGGGGTTATAAGGGTTGGTAACATCACTGGGGGTATAAGGGTTGTAACATCACTGGGGGTTAAATAAGGGTTGTAACATCACTGGGGGTATAAGGGTTGTAACATCACTGGGGGTATAAGGGTTGTAACATCACTGGGGGTATAAGGGTTTTAACATCACTGGGGGTCTAAGGGTTTTAACATCACTGGGGGTATAAGGGTTTTAACATCACTGGGGGTATAAGGGTTGTAACATCACTGGGGGTATAAGGGTTTTAACATCACTGGGGGTATAAGGGTTGGTAACATCACTGGGGGTATAAGGGTTGTAACATCACTGGGGGTATAAGGGTTGGTAACATCACTGGGGGTATAAGGGTTGTAACAT